>NW_026974313.1:0-41866 GCF_037042905.1 Lytechinus pictus | reverse complement strand
TCCTTTAGACAATATCTCCACTGTTTCATTTTAAAGCTTGTACTATTCTCAAAACTAGAATTTGTAGAGTTTTGTCATCATGCCAATTTGGAATTGCAAGAATGTACATTCAATGTCAAGTTGACAATATGTTTCCTATTTTGCTCTCTGTGCTTGTCGAACACACTGTGGCCGACTGGATAACACACCTGACTGGTATACCAGGGTTCGGTGGTTCAAACCTCGCTGGACCCCCTTTTTTTTTTTTTTTTTTTTTTGGTCCTTTTTAGGTGGTCTGTCATTAAGATGACAGATCACCTATTATATTCGTCAGAATTTTCTTTATTTATTTTTATTGCCAAATCTTTGTCCACCTCTATCTCAAAATCGGGCATGTCAATTTCCTTGATTTTCATGTCATGTATGGGCATCATTATGGACATGGGAATGGAAACTTTTCAAGGTTATCAAATCATGATGACGTCATCTAGGCGCCATTTTGTAAAATTAAATGATTGATCATATCATCGCAACTAATCATCAAAAATCATCCATATTTGCATCATATCAAGTTCAGGTGACAGGTCATCAGGACATATCATCAGAGGTCATGCAAAGGTCACGACGCGCACGTACGCGCGCGTCAAAATTTTAAATTTCCCCAAATCGACCGTGGTCAAGTTTGGGTACGTTTCTGGTCATTTTGAGCATGTCAAGAATTTGCGCGCGCACAGGTATGCGTGCGCGTTCTTGCACCTACCATCGTTATGCATCTTCGAGTCATCATTTCTTTCATGTCTTTCCATTGTTCATTATCTTCTGATTAATTTGATACCTCATTCAGCCTCTTACGACCAATAATACGGGAATGCGCGTCCATTCAAATTTGCATTACGCGCGCGTAAATGGGCTAAAATATGCCTATATAAAATTCACTGTAGCTCTTCAGGGAGTCCGTTGACCCCAATTTTTCTTTTCATATTCGAATAGAGTATGAATAGGAGATATGATTTCATGCCACATTTGACTCTTAATTACATCGTGACGTCATCAAAATGGCGTCGGAACTAAGAACAAGTGTTTTCTGTTTCATGATGTCACCACAGTCATTTAAATTGATTTTAATTCCGTAAATCTTGGTCTGTTCTCGCCAAATTTTCAATATGTTTTAGCTTAGAATGTATCCTTTAGACAATATCTCCACTGTTTCATTTTAAAGCTTGTACTATTCTCAAAACTAGAATTTGTAGAGTTTTGTCATCATGCCAATTTGGAATTGCAAGAATGTACATTCAATGTCAAGTTGACAATATGTTTCCTATTTTGCTCTCTGTGCTTGTCGAACACACTGTGGCCGACTGGATAACACACCTGACTGGTATACCAGGGTTCGGTGGTTCAAACCTCGCTGGACCCCCTTTTTTTTTTTTTTTTTTTTTTGGTCCTTTTTAGGTGGTCTGTCATTAAGATGACAGATCACCTATTATATTCGTCAGAATTTTCTTTATTTTTATTGCCAAATCTTTGTCCACCTCTATCTCAAAATCGGGCATGTCAATTTCCTTGATTTTCATGTCATGTATGGGCATCATTATGGACATGGGAATGGAAACTTTTCAAGGTTATCAAATCATGATGACGTCATCTAGGCGCCATTTTGTAAAATTAAATGATTGATCATATCATCGCAACTAATCATCAAAAATCATCCATATTTGCATCATATCAAGTTCAGGTGACAGGTCATCAGGACATATCATCAGAGGTCATGCAAAGGTCACGACGCGCACGTACGCGCGCGTCAAAATTTTAAATTTCCCCAAATCGACCGTGGTCAAGTTTGGGTACGTTTCTGGTCATTTTGAGCATGTCAAGAATTTGCGCGCGCACAGGTATGCGTGCGCGTTCTTGCACCTACCATCGTTATGCATCTTCGAGTCATCATTTCTTTCATGTCTTTCCATTGTTCATTATCTTCTGATTAATTTGATACCTCATTCAGCCTCTTACGACCAATAATACGGGAATGCGCGTCCATTCAAATTTGCATTACGCGCGCGTAAATGGGCTAAAATATGCCTATATAAAATTCACTGTAGCTCTTCAGGGAGTCCGTTGACCCCAATTTTTCTTTTCATATTCGAATAGAGTATGAATAGGAGATATGATTTCATGCCACATTTGACTCTTAATTACATCGTGACGTCATCAAAATGGCGTCGGAACTAAGAACAAGTGTTTTCTGTTTCATGATGTCACCACAGTCATTTAAATTGATTTTAATTCCGTAAATCTTGGTCTGTTCTCGCCAAATTTTCAATATGTTTTAGCTTAGAATGTATCCTTTAGACAATATCTCCACTGTTTCATTTTAAAGCTTGTACTATTCTCAAAACTAGAATTTGTAGAGTTTTGTCATCATGCCAATTTGGAATTGCAAGAATGTACATTCAATGTCAAGTTGACAATATGTTTCCTATTTTGCTCTCTGTGCTTGTCGAACACACTGTGGCCGACTGGATAACACACCTGACTGGTATACCAGGGTTCGGTGGTTCAAACCTCGCTGGACCCCCTTTTTTTTTTTTTTTTTTTTTTGGTCCTTTTTAGGTGGTCTGTCATTAAGATGACAGATCACCTATTATATTCGTCAGAATTTTCTTTATTTTTATTGCCAAATCTTTGTCCACCTCTATCTCAAAATCGGGCATGTCAATTTCCTTGATTTTCATGTCATGTATGGGCATCATTATGGACATGGGAATGGAAACTTTTCAAGGTTATCAAATCATGATGACGTCATCTAGGCGCCATTTTGTAAAATTAAATGATTGATCATATCATCGCAACTAATCATCAAAAATCATCCATATTTGCATCATATCAAGTTCAGGTGACAGGTCATCAGGACATATCATCAGAGGTCATGCAAAGGTCACGACGCGCACGTACGCGCGCGTCAAAATTTTAAATTTCCCCAAATCGACCGTGGTCAAGTTTGGGTACGTTTCTGGTCATTTTGAGCATGTCAAGAATTTGCGCGCGCACAGGTATGCGTGCGCGTTCTTGCACCTACCATCGTTATGCATCTTCGAGTCATCATTTCTTTCATGTCTTTCCATTGTTCATTATCTTCTGATTAATTTGATACCTCATTCAGCCTCTTACGACCAATAATACGGGAATGCGCGTCCATTCAAATTTGCATTACGCGCGCGTAAATGGGCTAAAATATGCCTATATAAAATTCACTGTAGCTCTTCAGGGAGTCCGTTGACCCCAATTTTTCTTTTCATATTCGAATAGAGTATGAATAGGAGATATGATTTCATGCCACATTTGACTCTTAATTACATCGTGACGTCATCAAAATGGCGTCGGAACTAAGAACAAGTGTTTTCTGTTTCATGATGTCACCACAGTCATTTAAATTGATTTTAATTCCGTAAATCTTGGTCTGTTCTCGCCAAATTTTCAATATGTTTTAGCTTAGAATGTATCCTTTAGACAATATCTCCACTGTTTCATTTTAAAGCTTGTACTATTCTCAAAACTAGAATTTGTAGAGTTTTGTCATCATGCCAATTTGGAATTGCAAGAATGTACATTCAATGTCAAGTTGACAATATGTTTCCTATTTTGCTCTCTGTGCTTGTCGAACACACTGTGGCCGACTGGATAACACACCTGACTGGTATACCAGGGTTCGGTGGTTCAAACCTCGCTGGACCCCCTTTTTTTTTTTTTTTTTTTTTTGGTCCTTTTTAGGTGGTCTGTCATTAAGATGACAGATCACCTATTATATTCGTCAGAATTTTCTTTATTTTTATTGCCAAATCTTTGTCCACCTCTATCTCAAAATCGGGCATGTCAATTTCCTTGATTTTCATGTCATGTATGGGCATCATTATGGACATGGGAATGGAAACTTTTCAAGGTTATCAAATCATGATGACGTCATCTAGGCGCCATTTTGTAAAATTAAATGATTGATCATATCATCGCAACTAATCATCAAAAATCATCCATATTTGCATCATATCAAGTTCAGGTGACAGGTCATCAGGACATATCATCAGAGGTCATGCAAAGGTCACGACGCGCACGTACGCGCGCGTCAAAATTTTAAATTTCCCCAAATCGACCGTGGTCAAGTTTGGGTACGTTTCTGGTCATTTTGAGCATGTCAAGAATTTGCGCGCGCACAGGTATGCGTGCGCGTTCTTGCACCTACCATCGTTATGCATCTTCGAGTCATCATTTCTTTCATGTCTTTCCATTGTTCATTATCTTCTGATTAATTTGATACCTCATTCAGCCTCTTACGACCAATAATACGGGAATGCGCGTCCATTCAAATTTGCATTACGCGCGCGTAAATGGGCTAAAATATGCCTATATAAAATTCACTGTAGCTCTTCAGGGAGTCCGTTGACCCCAATTTTTCTTTTCATATTCGAATAGAGTATGAATAGGAGATATGATTTCATGCCACATTTGACTCTTAATTACATCGTGACGTCATCAAAATGGCGTCGGAACTAAGAACAAGTGTTTTCTGTTTCATGATGTCACCACAGTCATTTAAATTGATTTTAATTCCGTAAATCTTGGTCTGTTCTCGCCAAATTTTCAATATGTTTTAGCTTAGAATGTATCCTTTAGACAATATCTCCACTGTTTCATTTTAAAGCTTGTACTATTCTCAAAACTAGAATTTGTAGAGTTTTGTCATCATGCCAATTTGGAATTGCAAGAATGTACATTCAATGTCAAGTTGACAATATGTTTCCTATTTTGCTCTCTGTGCTTGTCGAACACACTGTGGCCGACTGGATAACACACCTGACTGGTATACCAGGGTTCGGTGGTTCAAACCTCGCTGGACCCCCTTTTTTTTTTTTTTTTTTTTTTGGTCCTTTTTAGGTGGTCTGTCATTAAGATGACAGATCACCTATTATATTCGTCAGAATTTTCTTTATTTATTTTTATTGCCAAATCTTTGTCCACCTCTATCTCAAAATCGGGCATGTCAATTTCCTTGATTTTCATGTCATGTATGGGCATCATTATGGACATGGGAATGGAAACTTTTCAAGGTTATCAAATCATGATGACGTCATCTAGGCGCCATTTTGTAAAATTAAATGATTGATCATATCATCGCAACTAATCATCAAAAATCATCCATATTTGCATCATATCAAGTTCAGGTGACAGGTCATCAGGACATATCATCAGAGGTCATGCAAAGGTCACGACGCGCACGTACGCGCGCGTCAAAATTTTAAATTTCCCCAAATCGACCGTGGTCAAGTTTGGGTACGTTTCTGGTCATTTTGAGCATGTCAAGAATTTGCGCGCGCACAGGTATGCGTGCGCGTTCTTGCACCTACCATCGTTATGCATCTTCGAGTCATCATTTCTTTCATGTCTTTCCATTGTTCATTATCTTCTGATTAATTTGATACCTCATTCAGCCTCTTACGACCAATAATACGGGAATGCGCGTCCATTCAAATTTGCATTACGCGCGCGTAAATGGGCTAAAATATGCCTATATAAAATTCACTGTAGCTCTTCAGGGAGTCCGTTGACCCCAATTTTTCTTTTCATATTCGAATAGAGTATGAATAGGAGATATGATTTCATGCCACATTTGACTCTTAATTACATCGTGACGTCATCAAAATGGCGTCGGAACTAAGAACAAGTGTTTTCTGTTTCATGATGTCACCACAGTCATTTAAATTGATTTTAATTCCGTAAATCTTGGTCTGTTCTCGCCAAATTTTCAATATGTTTTAGCTTAGAATGTATCCTTTAGACAATATCTCCACTGTTTCATTTTAAAGCTTGTACTATTCTCAAAACTAGAATTTGTAGAGTTTTGTCATCATGCCAATTTGGAATTGCAAGAATGTACATTCAATGTCAAGTTGACAATATGTTTCCTATTTTGCTCTCTGTGCTTGTCGAACACACTGTGGCCGACTGGATAACACACCTGACTGGTATACCAGGGTTCGGTGGTTCAAACCTCGCTGGACCCCCTTTTTTTTTTTTTTTTTTTTTTGGTCCTTTTTAGGTGGTCTGTCATTAAGATGACAGATCACCTATTATATTCGTCAGAATTTTCTTTATTTTTATTGCCAAATCTTTGTCCACCTCTATCTCAAAATCGGGCATGTCAATTTCCTTGATTTTCATGTCATGTATGGGCATCATTATGGACATGGGAATGGAAACTTTTCAAGGTTATCAAATCATGATGACGTCATCTAGGCGCCATTTTGTAAAATTAAATGATTGATCATATCATCGCAACTAATCATCAAAAATCATCCATATTTGCATCATATCAAGTTCAGGTGACAGGTCATCAGGACATATCATCAGAGGTCATGCAAAGGTCACGACGCGCACGTACGCGCGCGTCAAAATTTTAAATTTCCCCAAATCGACCGTGGTCAAGTTTGGGTACGTTTCTGGTCATTTTGAGCATGTCAAGAATTTGCGCGCGCACAGGTATGCGTGCGCGTTCTTGCACCTACCATCGTTATGCATCTTCGAGTCATCATTTCTTTCATGTCTTTCCATTGTTCATTATCTTCTGATTAATTTGATACCTCATTCAGCCTCTTACGACCAATAATACGGGAATGCGCGTCCATTCAAATTTGCATTACGCGCGCGTAAATGGGCTAAAATATGCCTATATAAAATTCACTGTAGCTCTTCAGGGAGTCCGTTGACCCCAATTTTTCTTTTCATATTCGAATAGAGTATGAATAGGAGATATGATTTCATGCCACATTTGACTCTTAATTACATCGTGACGTCATCAAAATGGCGTCGGAACTAAGAACAAGTGTTTTCTGTTTCATGATGTCACCACAGTCATTTAAATTGATTTTAATTCCGTAAATCTTGGTCTGTTCTCGCCAAATTTTCAATATGTTTTAGCTTAGAATGTATCCTTTAGACAATATCTCCACTGTTTCATTTTAAAGCTTGTACTATTCTCAAAACTAGAATTTGTAGAGTTTTGTCATCATGCCAATTTGGAATTGCAAGAATGTACATTCAATGTCAAGTTGACAATATGTTTCCTATTTTGCTCTCTGTGCTTGTCGAACACACTGTGGCCGACTGGATAACACACCTGACTGGTATACCAGGGTTCGGTGGTTCAAACCTCGCTGGACCCCCTTTTTTTTTTTTTTTTTTTTTTGGTCCTTTTTAGGTGGTCTGTCATTAAGATGACAGATCACCTATTATATTCGTCAGAATTTTCTTTATTTATTTTTATTGCCAAATCTTTGTCCACCTCTATCTCAAAATCGGGCATGTCAATTTCCTTGATTTTCATGTCATGTATGGGCATCATTATGGACATGGGAATGGAAACTTTTCAAGGTTATCAAATCATGATGACGTCATCTAGGCGCCATTTTGTAAAATTAAATGATTGATCATATCATCGCAACTAATCATCAAAAATCATCCATATTTGCATCATATCAAGTTCAGGTGACAGGTCATCAGGACATATCATCAGAGGTCATGCAAAGGTCACGACGCGCACGTACGCGCGCGTCAAAATTTTAAATTTCCCCAAATCGACCGTGGTCAAGTTTGGGTACGTTTCTGGTCATTTTGAGCATGTCAAGAATTTGCGCGCGCACAGGTATGCGTGCGCGTTCTTGCACCTACCATCGTTATGCATCTTCGAGTCATCATTTCTTTCATGTCTTTCCATTGTTCATTATCTTCTGATTAATTTGATACCTCATTCAGCCTCTTACGACCAATAATACGGGAATGCGCGTCCATTCAAATTTGCATTACGCGCGCGTAAATGGGCTAAAATATGCCTATATAAAATTCACTGTAGCTCTTCAGGGAGTCCGTTGACCCCAATTTTTCTTTTCATATTCGAATAGAGTATGAATAGGAGATATGATTTCATGCCACATTTGACTCTTAATTACATCGTGACGTCATCAAAATGGCGTCGGAACTAAGAACAAGTGTTTTCTGTTTCATGATGTCACCACAGTCATTTAAATTGATTTTAATTCCGTAAATCTTGGTCTGTTCTCGCCAAATTTTCAATATGTTTTAGCTTAGAATGTATCCTTTAGACAATATCTCCACTGTTTCATTTTAAAGCTTGTACTATTCTCAAAACTAGAATTTGTAGAGTTTTGTCATCATGCCAATTTGGAATTGCAAGAATGTACATTCAATGTCAAGTTGACAATATGTTTCCTATTTTGCTCTCTGTGCTTGTCGAACACACTGTGGCCGACTGGATAACACACCTGACTGGTATACCAGGGTTCGGTGGTTCAAACCTCGCTGGACCCCCTTTTTTTTTTTTTTTTTTTTTTGGTCCTTTTTAGGTGGTCTGTCATTAAGATGACAGATCACCTATTATATTCGTCAGAATTTTCTTTATTTTTATTGCCAAATCTTTGTCCACCTCTATCTCAAAATCGGGCATGTCAATTTCCTTGATTTTCATGTCATGTATGGGCATCATTATGGACATGGGAATGGAAACTTTTCAAGGTTATCAAATCATGATGACGTCATCTAGGCGCCATTTTGTAAAATTAAATGATTGATCATATCATCGCAACTAATCATCAAAAATCATCCATATTTGCATCATATCAAGTTCAGGTGACAGGTCATCAGGACATATCATCAGAGGTCATGCAAAGGTCACGACGCGCACGTACGCGCGCGTCAAAATTTTAAATTTCCCCAAATCGACCGTGGTCAAGTTTGGGTACGTTTCTGGTCATTTTGAGCATGTCAAGAATTTGCGCGCGCACAGGTATGCGTGCGCGTTCTTGCACCTACCATCGTTATGCATCTTCGAGTCATCATTTCTTTCATGTCTTTCCATTGTTCATTATCTTCTGATTAATTTGATACCTCATTCAGCCTCTTACGACCAATAATACGGGAATGCGCGTCCATTCAAATTTGCATTACGCGCGCGTAAATGGGCTAAAATATGCCTATATAAAATTCACTGTAGCTCTTCAGGGAGTCCGTTGACCCCAATTTTTCTTTTCATATTCGAATAGAGTATGAATAGGAGATATGATTTCATGCCACATTTGACTCTTAATTACATCGTGACGTCATCAAAATGGCGTCGGAACTAAGAACAAGTGTTTTCTGTTTCATGATGTCACCACAGTCATTTAAATTGATTTTAATTCCGTAAATCTTGGTCTGTTCTCGCCAAATTTTCAATATGTTTTAGCTTAGAATGTATCCTTTAGACAATATCTCCACTGTTTCATTTTAAAGCTTGTACTATTCTCAAAACTAGAATTTGTAGAGTTTTGTCATCATGCCAATTTGGAATTGCAAGAATGTACATTCAATGTCAAGTTGACAATATGTTTCCTATTTTGCTCTCTGTGCTTGTCGAACACACTGTGGCCGACTGGATAACACACCTGACTGGTATACCAGGGTTCGGTGGTTCAAACCTCGCTGGACCCCCTTTTTTTTTTTTTTTTTTTTTTGGTCCTTTTTAGGTGGTCTGTCATTAAGATGACAGATCACCTATTATATTCGTCAGAATTTTCTTTATTTTTATTGCCAAATCTTTGTCCACCTCTATCTCAAAATCGGGCATGTCAATTTCCTTGATTTTCATGTCATGTATGGGCATCATTATGGACATGGGAATGGAAACTTTTCAAGGTTATCAAATCATGATGACGTCATCTAGGCGCCATTTTGTAAAATTAAATGATTGATCATATCATCGCAACTAATCATCAAAAATCATCCATATTTGCATCATATCAAGTTCAGGTGACAGGTCATCAGGACATATCATCAGAGGTCATGCAAAGGTCACGACGCGCACGTACGCGCGCGTCAAAATTTTAAATTTCCCCAAATCGACCGTGGTCAAGTTTGGGTACGTTTCTGGTCATTTTGAGCATGTCAAGAATTTGCGCGCGCACAGGTATGCGTGCGCGTTCTTGCACCTACCATCGTTATGCATCTTCGAGTCATCATTTCTTTCATGTCTTTCCATTGTTCATTATCTTCTGATTAATTTGATACCTCATTCAGCCTCTTACGACCAATAATACGGGAATGCGCGTCCATTCAAATTTGCATTACGCGCGCGTAAATGGGCTAAAATATGCCTATATAAAATTCACTGTAGCTCTTCAGGGAGTCCGTTGACCCCAATTTTTCTTTTCATATTCGAATAGAGTATGAATAGGAGATATGATTTCATGCCACATTTGACTCTTAATTACATCGTGACGTCATCAAAATGGCGTCGGAACTAAGAACAAGTGTTTTCTGTTTCATGATGTCACCACAGTCATTTAAATTGATTTTAATTCCGTAAATCTTGGTCTGTTCTCGCCAAATTTTCAATATGTTTTAGCTTAGAATGTATCCTTTAGACAATATCTCCACTGTTTCATTTTAAAGCTTGTACTATTCTCAAAACTAGAATTTGTAGAGTTTTGTCATCATGCCAATTTGGAATTGCAAGAATGTACATTCAATGTCAAGTTGACAATATGTTTCCTATTTTGCTCTCTGTGCTTGTCGAACACACTGTGGCCGACTGGATAACACACCTGACTGGTATACCAGGGTTCGGTGGTTCAAACCTCGCTGGACCCCCTTTTTTTTTTTTTTTTTTTTTTGGTCCTTTTTAGGTGGTCTGTCATTAAGATGACAGATCACCTATTATATTCGTCAGAATTTTCTTTATTTATTTTTATTGCCAAATCTTTGTCCACCTCTATCTCAAAATCGGGCATGTCAATTTCCTTGATTTTCATGTCATGTATGGGCATCATTATGGACATGGGAATGGAAACTTTTCAAGGTTATCAAATCATGATGACGTCATCTAGGCGCCATTTTGTAAAATTAAATGATTGATCATATCATCGCAACTAATCATCAAAAATCATCCATATTTGCATCATATCAAGTTCAGGTGACAGGTCATCAGGACATATCATCAGAGGTCATGCAAAGGTCACGACGCGCACGTACGCGCGCGTCAAAATTTTAAATTTCCCCAAATCGACCGTGGTCAAGTTTGGGTACGTTTCTGGTCATTTTGAGCATGTCAAGAATTTGCGCGCGCACAGGTATGCGTGCGCGTTCTTGCACCTACCATCGTTATGCATCTTCGAGTCATCATTTCTTTCATGTCTTTCCATTGTTCATTATCTTCTGATTAATTTGATACCTCATTCAGCCTCTTACGACCAATAATACGGGAATGCGCGTCCATTCAAATTTGCATTACGCGCGCGTAAATGGGCTAAAATATGCCTATATAAAATTCACTGTAGCTCTTCAGGGAGTCCGTTGACCCCAATTTTTCTTTTCATATTCGAATAGAGTATGAATAGGAGATATGATTTCATGCCACATTTGACTCTTAATTACATCGTGACGTCATCAAAATGGCGTCGGAACTAAGAACAAGTGTTTTCTGTTTCATGATGTCACCACAGTCATTTAAATTGATTTTAATTCCGTAAATCTTGGTCTGTTCTCGCCAAATTTTCAATATGTTTTAGCTTAGAATGTATCCTTTAGACAATATCTCCACTGTTTCATTTTAAAGCTTGTACTATTCTCAAAACTAGAATTTGTAGAGTTTTGTCATCATGCCAATTTGGAATTGCAAGAATGTACATTCAATGTCAAGTTGACAATATGTTTCCTATTTTGCTCTCTGTGCTTGTCGAACACACTGTGGCCGACTGGATAACACACCTGACTGGTATACCAGGGTTCGGTGGTTCAAACCTCGCTGGACCCCCTTTTTTTTTTTTTTTTTTTTTTGGTCCTTTTTAGGTGGTCTGTCATTAAGATGACAGATCACCTATTATATTCGTCAGAATTTTCTTTATTTTTATTGCCAAATCTTTGTCCACCTCTATCTCAAAATCGGGCATGTCAATTTCCTTGATTTTCATGTCATGTATGGGCATCATTATGGACATGGGAATGGAAACTTTTCAAGGTTATCAAATCATGATGACGTCATCTAGGCGCCATTTTGTAAAATTAAATGATTGATCATATCATCGCAACTAATCATCAAAAATCATCCATATTTGCATCATATCAAGTTCAGGTGACAGGTCATCAGGACATATCATCAGAGGTCATGCAAAGGTCACGACGCGCACGTACGCGCGCGTCAAAATTTTAAATTTCCCCAAATCGACCGTGGTCAAGTTTGGGTACGTTTCTGGTCATTTTGAGCATGTCAAGAATTTGCGCGCGCACAGGTATGCGTGCGCGTTCTTGCACCTACCATCGTTATGCATCTTCGAGTCATCATTTCTTTCATGTCTTTCCATTGTTCATTATCTTCTGATTAATTTGATACCTCATTCAGCCTCTTACGACCAATAATACGGGAATGCGCGTCCATTCAAATTTGCATTACGCGCGCGTAAATGGGCTAAAATATGCCTATATAAAATTCACTGTAGCTCTTCAGGGAGTCCGTTGACCCCAATTTTTCTTTTCATATTCGAATAGAGTATGAATAGGAGATATGATTTCATGCCACATTTGACTCTTAATTACATCGTGACGTCATCAAAATGGCGTCGGAACTAAGAACAAGTGTTTTCTGTTTCATGATGTCACCACAGTCATTTAAATTGATTTTAATTCCGTAAATCTTGGTCTGTTCTCGCCAAATTTTCAATATGTTTTAGCTTAGAATGTATCCTTTAGACAATATCTCCACTGTTTCATTTTAAAGCTTGTACTATTCTCAAAACTAGAATTTGTAGAGTTTTGTCATCATGCCAATTTGGAATTGCAAGAATGTACATTCAATGTCAAGTTGACAATATGTTTCCTATTTTGCTCTCTGTGCTTGTCGAACACACTGTGGCCGACTGGATAACACACCTGACTGGTATACCAGGGTTCGGTGGTTCAAACCTCGCTGGACCCCCTTTTTTTTTTTTTTTTTTTTTTGGTCCTTTTTAGGTGGTCTGTCATTAAGATGACAGATCACCTATTATATTCGTCAGAATTTTCTTTATTTTTATTGCCAAATCTTTGTCCACCTCTATCTCAAAATCGGGCATGTCAATTTCCTTGATTTTCATGTCATGTATGGGCATCATTATGGACATGGGAATGGAAACTTTTCAAGGTTATCAAATCATGATGACGTCATCTAGGCGCCATTTTGTAAAATTAAATGATTGATCATATCATCGCAACTAATCATCAAAAATCATCCATATTTGCATCATATCAAGTTCAGGTGACAGGTCATCAGGACATATCATCAGAGGTCATGCAAAGGTCACGACGCGCACGTACGCGCGCGTCAAAATTTTAAATTTCCCCAAATCGACCGTGGTCAAGTTTGGGTACGTTTCTGGTCATTTTGAGCATGTCAAGAATTTGCGCGCGCACAGGTATGCGTGCGCGTTCTTGCACCTACCATCGTTATGCATCTTCGAGTCATCATTTCTTTCATGTCTTTCCATTGTTCATTATCTTCTGATTAATTTGATACCTCATTCAGCCTCTTACGACCAATAATACGGGAATGCGCGTCCATTCAAATTTGCATTACGCGCGCGTAAATGGGCTAAAATATGCCTATATAAAATTCACTGTAGCTCTTCAGGGAGTCCGTTGACCCCAATTTTTCTTTTCATATTCGAATAGAGTATGAATAGGAGATATGATTTCATGCCACATTTGACTCTTAATTACATCGTGACGTCATCAAAATGGCGTCGGAACTAAGAACAAGTGTTTTCTGTTTCATGATGTCACCACAGTCATTTAAATTGATTTTAATTCCGTAAATCTTGGTCTGTTCTCGCCAAATTTTCAATATGTTTTAGCTTAGAATGTATCCTTTAGACAATATCTCCACTGTTTCATTTTAAAGCTTGTACTATTCTCAAAACTAGAATTTGTAGAGTTTTGTCATCATGCCAATTTGGAATTGCAAGAATGTACATTCAATGTCAAGTTGACAATATGTTTCCTATTTTGCTCTCTGTGCTTGTCGAACACACTGTGGCCGACTGGATAACACACCTGACTGGTATACCAGGGTTCGGTGGTTCAAACCTCGCTGGACCCCCTTTTTTTTTTTTTTTTTTTTTTGGTCCTTTTTAGGTGGTCTGTCATTAAGATGACAGATCACCTATTATATTCGTCAGAATTTTCTTTATTTTTATTGCCAAATCTTTGTCCACCTCTATCTCAAAATCGGGCATGTCAATTTCCTTGATTTTCATGTCATGTATGGGCATCATTATGGACATGGGAATGGAAACTTTTCAAGGTTATCAAATCATGATGACGTCATCTAGGCGCCATTTTGTAAAATTAAATGATTGATCATATCATCGCAACTAATCATCAAAAATCATCCATATTTGCATCATATCAAGTTCAGGTGACAGGTCATCAGGACATATCATCAGAGGTCATGCAAAGGTCACGACGCGCACGTACGCGCGCGTCAAAATTTTAAATTTCCCCAAATCGACCGTGGTCAAGTTTGGGTACGTTTCTGGTCATTTTGAGCATGTCAAGAATTTGCGCGCGCACAGGTATGCGTGCGCGTTCTTGCACCTACCATCGTTATGCATCTTCGAGTCATCATTTCTTTCATGTCTTTCCATTGTTCATTATCTTCTGATTAATTTGATACCTCATTCAGCCTCTTACGACCAATAATACGGGAATGCGCGTCCATTCAAATTTGCATTACGCGCGCGTAAATGGGCTAAAATATGCCTATATAAAATTCACTGTAGCTCTTCAGGGAGTCCGTTGACCCCAATTTTTCTTTTCATATTCGAATAGAGTATGAATAGGAGATATGATTTCATGCCACATTTGACTCTTAATTACATCGTGACGTCATCAAAATGGCGTCGGAACTAAGAACAAGTGTTTTCTGTTTCATGATGTCACCACAGTCATTTAAATTGATTTTAATTCCGTAAATCTTGGTCTGTTCTCGCCAAATTTTCAATATGTTTTAGCTTAGAATGTATCCTTTAGACAATATCTCCACTGTTTCATTTTAAAGCTTGTACTATTCTCAAAACTAGAATTTGTAGAGTTTTGTCATCATGCCAATTTGGAATTGCAAGAATGTACATTCAATGTCAAGTTGACAATATGTTTCCTATTTTGCTCTCTGTGCTTGTCGAACACACTGTGGCCGACTGGATAACACACCTGACTGGTATACCAGGGTTCGGTGGTTCAAACCTCGCTGGACCCCCTTTTTTTTTTTTTTTTTTTTTTGGTCCTTTTTAGGTGGTCTGTCATTAAGATGACAGATCACCTATTATATTCGTCAGAATTTTCTTTATTTTTATTGCCAAATCTTTGTCCACCTCTATCTCAAAATCGGGCATGTCAATTTCCTTGATTTTCATGTCATGTATGGGCATCATTATGGACATGGGAATGGAAACTTTTCAAGGTTATCAAATCATGATGACGTCATCTAGGCGCCATTTTGTAAAATTAAATGATTGATCATATCATCGCAACTAATCATCAAAAATCATCCATATTTGCATCATATCAAGTTCAGGTGACAGGTCATCAGGACATATCATCAGAGGTCATGCAAAGGTCACGACGCGCACGTACGCGCGCGTCAAAATTTTAAATTTCCCCAAATCGACCGTGGTCAAGTTTGGGTACGTTTCTGGTCATTTTGAGCATGTCAAGAATTTGCGCGCGCACAGGTATGCGTGCGCGTTCTTGCACCTACCATCGTTATGCATCTTCGAGTCATCATTTCTTTCATGTCTTTCCATTGTTCATTATCTTCTGATTAATTTGATACCTCATTCAGCCTCTTACGACCAATAATACGGGAATGCGCGTCCATTCAAATTTGCATTACGCGCGCGTAAATGGGCTAAAATATGCCTATATAAAATTCACTGTAGCTCTTCAGGGAGTCCGTTGACCCCAATTTTTCTTTTCATATTCGAATAGAGTATGAATAGGAGATATGATTTCATGCCACATTTGACTCTTAATTACATCGTGACGTCATCAAAATGGCGTCGGAACTAAGAACAAGTGTTTTCTGTTTCATGATGTCACCACAGTCATTTAAATTGATTTTAATTCCGTAAATCTTGGTCTGTTCTCGCCAAATTTTCAATATGTTTTAGCTTAGAATGTATCCTTTAGACAATATCTCCACTGTTTCATTTTAAAGCTTGTACTATTCTCAAAACTAGAATTTGTAGAGTTTTGTCATCATGCCAATTTGGAATTGCAAGAATGTACATTCAATGTCAAGTTGACAATATGTTTCCTATTTTGCTCTCTGTGCTTGTCGAACACACTGTGGCCGACTGGATAACACACCTGACTGGTATACCAGGGTTCGGTGGTTCAAACCTCGCTGGACCCCCTTTTTTTTTTTTTTTTTTTTTTGGTCCTTTTTAGGTGGTCTGTCATTAAGATGACAGATCACCTATTATATTCGTCAGAATTTTCTTTATTTTTATTGCCAAATCTTTGTCCACCTCTATCTCAAAATCGGGCATGTCAATTTCCTTGATTTTCATGTCATGTATGGGCATCATTATGGACATGGGAATGGAAACTTTTCAAGGTTATCAAATCATGATGACGTCATCTAGGCGCCATTTTGTAAAATTAAATGATTGATCATATCATCGCAACTAATCATCAAAAATCATCCATATTTGCATCATATCAAGTTCAGGTGACAGGTCATCAGGACATATCATCAGAGGTCATGCAAAGGTCACGACGCGCACGTACGCGCGCGTCAAAATTTTAAATTTCCCCAAATCGACCGTGGTCAAGTTTGGGTACGTTTCTGGTCATTTTGAGCATGTCAAGAATTTGCGCGCGCACAGGTATGCGTGCGCGTTCTTGCACCTACCATCGTTATGCATCTTCGAGTCATCATTTCTTTCATGTCTTTCCATTGTTCATTATCTTCTGATTAATTTGATACCTCATTCAGCCTCTTACGACCAATAATACGGGAATGCGCGTCCATTCAAATTTGCATTACGCGCGCGTAAATGGGCTAAAATATGCCTATATAAAATTCACTGTAGCTCTTCAGGGAGTCCGTTGACCCCAATTTTTCTTTTCATATTCGAATAGAGTATGAATAGGAGATATGATTTCATGCCACATTTGACTCTTAATTACATCGTGACGTCATCAAAATGGCGTCGGAACTAAGAACAAGTGTTTTCTGTTTCATGATGTCACCACAGTCATTTAAATTGATTTTAATTCCGTAAATCTTGGTCTGTTCTCGCCAAATTTTCAATATGTTTTAGCTTAGAATGTATCCTTTAGACAATATCTCCACTGTTTCATTTTAAAGCTTGTACTATTCTCAAAACTAGAATTTGTAGAGTTTTGTCATCATGCCAATTTGGAATTGCAAGAATGTACATTCAATGTCAAGTTGACAATATGTTTCCTATTTTGCTCTCTGTGCTTGTCGAACACACTGTGGCCGACTGGATAACACACCTGACTGGTATACCAGGGTTCGGTGGTTCAAACCTCGCTGGACCCCCTTTTTTTTTTTTTTTTTTTTTTGGTCCTTTTTAGGTGGTCTGTCATTAAGATGACAGATCACCTATTATATTCGTCAGAATTTTCTTTATTTTTATTGCCAAATCTTTGTCCACCTCTATCTCAAAATCGGGCATGTCAATTTCCTTGATTTTCATGTCATGTATGGGCATCATTATGGACATGGGAATGGAAACTTTTCAAGGTTATCAAATCATGATGACGTCATCTAGGCGCCATTTTGTAAAATTAAATGATTGATCATATCATCGCAACTAATCATCAAAAATCATCCATATTTGCATCATATCAAGTTCAGGTGACAGGTCATCAGGACATATCATCAGAGGTCATGCAAAGGTCACGACGCGCACGTACGCGCGCGTCAAAATTTTAAATTTCCCCAAATCGACCGTGGTCAAGTTTGGGTACGTTTCTGGTCATTTTGAGCATGTCAAGAATTTGCGCGCGCACAGGTATGCGTGCGCGTTCTTGCACCTACCATCGTTATGCATCTTCGAGTCATCATTTCTTTCATGTCTTTCCATTGTTCATTATCTTCTGATTAATTTGATACCTCATTCAGCCTCTTACGACCAATAATACGGGAATGCGCGTCCATTCAAATTTGCATTACGCGCGCGTAAATGGGCTAAAATATGCCTATATAAAATTCACTGTAGCTCTTCAGGGAGTCCGTTGACCCCAATTTTTCTTTTCATATTCGAATAGAGTATGAATAGGAGATATGATTTCATGCCACATTTGACTCTTAATTACATCGTGACGTCATCAAAATGGCGTCGGAACTAAGAACAAGTGTTTTCTGTTTCATGATGTCACCACAGTCATTTAAATTGATTTTAATTCCGTAAATCTTGGTCTGTTCTCGCCAAATTTTCAATATGTTTTAGCTTAGAATGTATCCTTTAGACAATATCTCCACTGTTTCATTTTAAAGCTTGTACTATTCTCAAAACTAGAATTTGTAGAGTTTTGTCATCATGCCAATTTGGAATTGCAAGAATGTACATTCAATGTCAAGTTGACAATATGTTTCCTATTTTGCTCTCTGTGCTTGTCGAACACACTGTGGCCGACTGGATAACACACCTGACTGGTATACCAGGGTTCGGTGGTTCAAACCTCGCTGGACCCCCTTTTTTTTTTTTTTTTTTTTTTGGTCCTTTTTAGGTGGTCTGTCATTAAGATGACAGATCACCTATTATATTCGTCAGAATTTTCTTTATTTATTTTTATTGCCAAATCTTTGTCCACCTCTATCTCAAAATCGGGCATGTCAATTTCCTTGATTTTCATGTCATGTATGGGCATCATTATGGACATGGGAATGGAAACTTTTCAAGGTTATCAAATCATGATGACGTCATCTAGGCGCCATTTTGTAAAATTAAATGATTGATCATATCATCGCAACTAATCATCAAAAATCATCCATATTTGCATCATATCAAGTTCAGGTGACAGGTCATCAGGACATATCATCAGAGGTCATGCAAAGGTCACGACGCGCACGTACGCGCGCGTCAAAATTTTAAATTTCCCCAAATCGACCGTGGTCAAGTTTGGGTACGTTTCTGGTCATTTTGAGCATGTCAAGAATTTGCGCGCGCACAGGTATGCGTGCGCGTTCTTGCACCTACCATCGTTATGCATCTTCGAGTCATCATTTCTTTCATGTCTTTCCATTGTTCATTATCTTCTGATTAATTTGATACCTCATTCAGCCTCTTACGACCAATAATACGGGAATGCGCGTCCATTCAAATTTGCATTACGCGCGCGTAAATGGGCTAAAATATGCCTATATAAAATTCACTGTAGCTCTTCAGGGAGTCCGTTGACCCCAATTTTTCTTTTCATATTCGAATAGAGTATGAATAGGAGATATGATTTCATGCCACATTTGACTCTTAATTACATCGTGACGTCATCAAAATGGCGTCGGAACTAAGAACAAGTGTTTTCTGTTTCATGATGTCACCACAGTCATTTAAATTGATTTTAATTCCGTAAATCTTGGTCTGTTCTCGCCAAATTTTCAATATGTTTTAGCTTAGAATGTATCCTTTAGACAATATCTCCACTGTTTCATTTTAAAGCTTGTACTATTCTCAAAACTAGAATTTGTAGAGTTTTGTCATCATGCCAATTTGGAATTGCAAGAATGTACATTCAATGTCAAGTTGACAATATGTTTCCTATTTTGCTCTCTGTGCTTGTCGAACACACTGTGGCCGACTGGATAACACACCTGACTGGTATACCAGGGTTCGGTGGTTCAAACCTCGCTGGACCCCCTTTTTTTTTTTTTTTTTTTTTTGGTCCTTTTTAGGTGGTCTGTCATTAAGATGACAGATCACCTATTATATTCGTCAGAATTTTCTTTATTTTTATTGCCAAATCTTTGTCCACCTCTATCTCAAAATCGGGCATGTCAATTTCCTTGATTTTCATGTCATGTATGGGCATCATTATGGACATGGGAATGGAAACTTTTCAAGGTTATCAAATCATGATGACGTCATCTAGGCGCCATTTTGTAAAATTAAATGATTGATCATATCATCGCAACTAATCATCAAAAATCATCCATATTTGCATCATATCAAGTTCAGGTGACAGGTCATCAGGACATATCATCAGAGGTCATGCAAAGGTCACGACGCGCACGTACGCGCGCGTCAAAATTTTAAATTTCCCCAAATCGACCGTGGTCAAGTTTGGGTACGTTTCTGGTCATTTTGAGCATGTCAAGAATTTGCGCGCGCACAGGTATGCGTGCGCGTTCTTGCACCTACCATCGTTATGCATCTTCGAGTCATCATTTCTTTCATGTCTTTCCATTGTTCATTATCTTCTGATTAATTTGATACCTCATTCAGCCTCTTACGACCAATAATACGGGAATGCGCGTCCATTCAAATTTGCATTACGCGCGCGTAAATGGGCTAAAATATGCCTATATAAAATTCACTGTAGCTCTTCAGGGAGTCCGTTGACCCCAATTTTTCTTTTCATATTCGAATAGAGTATGAATAGGAGATATGATTTCATGCCACATTTGACTCTTAATTACATCGTGACGTCATCAAAATGGCGTCGGAACTAAGAACAAGTGTTTTCTGTTTCATGATGTCACCACAGTCATTTAAATTGATTTTAATTCCGTAAATCTTGGTCTGTTCTCGCCAAATTTTCAATATGTTTTAGCTTAGAATGTATCCTTTAGACAATATCTCCACTGTTTCATTTTAAAGCTTGTACTATTCTCAAAACTAGAATTTGTAGAGTTTTGTCATCATGCCAATTTGGAATTGCAAGAATGTACATTCAATGTCAAGTTGACAATATGTTTCCTATTTTGCTCTCTGTGCTTGTCGAACACACTGTGGCCGACTGGATAACACACCTGACTGGTATACCAGGGTTCGGTGGTTCAAACCTCGCTGGACCCCCTTTTTTTTTTTTTTTTTTTTTTGGTCCTTTTTAGGTGGTCTGTCATTAAGATGACAGATCACCTATTATATTCGTCAGAATTTTCTTTATTTTTATTGCCAAATCTTTGTCCACCTCTATCTCAAAATCGGGCATGTCAATTTCCTTGATTTTCATGTCATGTATGGGCATCATTATGGACATGGGAATGGAAACTTTTCAAGGTTATCAAATCATGATGACGTCATCTAGGCGCCATTTTGTAAAATTAAATGATTGATCATATCATCGCAACTAATCATCAAAAATCATCCATATTTGCATCATATCAAGTTCAGGTGACAGGTCATCAGGACATATCATCAGAGGTCATGCAAAGGTCACGACGCGCACGTACGCGCGCGTCAAAATTTTAAATTTCCCCAAATCGACCGTGGTCAAGTTTGGGTACGTTTCTGGTCATTTTGAGCATGTCAAGAATTTGCGCGCGCACAGGTATGCGTGCGCGTTCTTGCACCTACCATCGTTATGCATCTTCGAGTCATCATTTCTTTCATGTCTTTCCATTGTTCATTATCTTCTGATTAATTTGATACCTCATTCAGCCTCTTACGACCAATAATACGGGAATGCGCGTCCATTCAAATTTGCATTACGCGCGCGTAAATGGGCTAAAATATGCCTATATAAAATTCACTGTAGCTCTTCAGGGAGTCCGTTGACCCCAATTTTTCTTTTCATATTCGAATAGAGTATGAATAGGAGATATGATTTCATGCCACATTTGACTCTTAATTACATCGTGACGTCATCAAAATGGCGTCGGAACTAAGAACAAGTGTTTTCTGTTTCATGATGTCACCACAGTCATTTAAATTGATTTTAATTCCGTAAATCTTGGTCTGTTCTCGCCAAATTTTCAATATGTTTTAGCTTAGAATGTATCCTTTAGACAATATCTCCACTGTTTCATTTTAAAGCTTGTACTATTCTCAAAACTAGAATTTGTAGAGTTTTGTCATCATGCCAATTTGGAATTGCAAGAATGTACATTCAATGTCAAGTTGACAATATGTTTCCTATTTTGCTCTCTGTGCTTGTCGAACACACTGTGGCCGACTGGATAACACACCTGACTGGTATACCAGGGTTCGGTGGTTCAAACCTCGCTGGACCCCCTTTTTTTTTTTTTTTTTTTTTTGGTCCTTTTTAGGTGGTCTGTCATTAAGATGACAGATCACCTATTATATTCGTCAGAATTTTCTTTATTTTTATTGCCAAATCTTTGTCCACCTCTATCTCAAAATCGGGCATGTCAATTTCCTTGATTTTCATGTCATGTATGGGCATCATTATGGACATGGGAATGGAAACTTTTCAAGGTTATCAAATCATGATGACGTCATCTAGGCGCCATTTTGTAAAATTAAATGATTGATCATATCATCGCAACTAATCATCAAAAATCATCCATATTTGCATCATATCAAGTTCAGGTGACAGGTCATCAGGACATATCATCAGAGGTCATGCAAAGGTCACGACGCGCACGTACGCGCGCGTCAAAATTTTAAATTTCCCCAAATCGACCGTGGTCAAGTTTGGGTACGTTTCTGGTCATTTTGAGCATGTCAAGAATTTGCGCGCGCACAGGTATGCGTGCGCGTTCTTGCACCTACCATCGTTATGCATCTTCGAGTCATCATTTCTTTCATGTCTTTCCATTGTTCATTATCTTCTGATTAATTTGATACCTCATTCAGCCTCTTACGACCAATAATACGGGAATGCGCGTCCATTCAAATTTGCATTACGCGCGCGTAAATGGGCTAAAATATGCCTATATAAAATTCACTGTAGCTCTTCAGGGAGTCCGTTGACCCCAATTTTTCTTTTCATATTCGAATAGAGTATGAATAGGAGATATGATTTCATGCCACATTTGACTCTTAATTACATCGTGACGTCATCAAAATGGCGTCGGAACTAAGAACAAGTGTTTTCTGTTTCATGATGTCACCACAGTCATTTAAATTGATTTTAATTCCGTAAATCTTGGTCTGTTCTCGCCAAATTTTCAATATGTTTTAGCTTAGAATGTATCCTTTAGACAATATCTCCACTGTTTCATTTTAAAGCTTGTACTATTCTCAAAACTAGAATTTGTAGAGTTTTGTCATCATGCCAATTTGGAATTGCAAGAATGTACATTCAATGTCAAGTTGACAATATGTTTCCTATTTTGCTCTCTGTGCTTGTCGAACACACTGTGGCCGACTGGATAACACACCTGACTGGTATACCAGGGTTCGGTGGTTCAAACCTCGCTGGACCCCCTTTTTTTTTTTTTTTTTTTTTTGGTCCTTTTTAGGTGGTCTGTCATTAAGATGACAGATCACCTATTATATTCGTCAGAATTTTCTTTATTTTTATTGCCAAATCTTTGTCCACCTCTATCTCAAAATCGGGCATGTCAATTTCCTTGATTTTCATGTCATGTATGGGCATCATTATGGACATGGGAATGGAAACTTTTCAAGGTTATCAAATCATGATGACGTCATCTAGGCGCCATTTTGTAAAATTAAATGATTGATCATATCATCGCAACTAATCATCAAAAATCATCCATATTTGCATCATATCAAGTTCAGGTGACAGGTCATCAGGACATATCATCAGAGGTCATGCAAAGGTCACGACGCGCACGTACGCGCGCGTCAAAATTTTAAATTTCCCCAAATCGACCGTGGTCAAGTTTGGGTACGTTTCTGGTCATTTTGAGCATGTCAAGAATTTGCGCGCGCACAGGTATGCGTGCGCGTTCTTGCACCTACCATCGTTATGCATCTTCGAGTCATCATTTCTTTCATGTCTTTCCATTGTTCATTATCTTCTGATTAATTTGATACCTCATTCAGCCTCTTACGACCAATAATACGGGAATGCGCGTCCATTCAAATTTGCATTACGCGCGCGTAAATGGGCTAAAATATGCCTATATAAAATTCACTGTAGCTCTTCAGGGAGTCCGTTGACCCCAATTTTTCTTTTCATATTCGAATAGAGTATGAATAGGAGATATGATTTCATGCCACATTTGACTCTTAATTACATCGTGACGTCATCAAAATGGCGTCGGAACTAAGAACAAGTGTTTTCTGTTTCATGATGTCACCACAGTCATTTAAATTGATTTTAATTCCGTAAATCTTGGTCTGTTCTCGCCAAATTTTCAATATGTTTTAGCTTAGAATGTATCCTTTAGACAATATCTCCACTGTTTCATTTTAAAGCTTGTACTATTCTCAAAACTAGAATTTGTAGAGTTTTGTCATCATGCCAATTTGGAATTGCAAGAATGTACATTCAATGTCAAGTTGACAATATGTTTCCTATTTTGCTCTCTGTGCTTGTCGAACACACTGTGGCCGACTGGATAACACACCTGACTGGTATACCAGGGTTCGGTGGTTCAAACCTCGCTGGACCCCCTTTTTTTTTTTTTTTTTTTTTTGGTCCTTTTTAGGTGGTCTGTCATTAAGATGACAGATCACCTATTATATTCGTCAGAATTTTCTTTATTTTTATTGCCAAATCTTTGTCCACCTCTATCTCAAAATCGGGCATGTCAATTTCCTTGATTTTCATGTCATGTATGGGCATCATTATGGACATGGGAATGGAAACTTTTCAAGGTTATCAAATCATGATGACGTCATCTAGGCGCCATTTTGTAAAATTAAATGATTGATCATATCATCGCAACTAATCATCAAAAATCATCCATATTTGCATCATATCAAGTTCAGGTGACAGGTCATCAGGACATATCATCAGAGGTCATGCAAAGGTCACGACGCGCACGTACGCGCGCGTCAAAATTTTAAATTTCCCCAAATCGACCGTGGTCAAGTTTGGGTACGTTTCTGGTCATTTTGAGCATGTCAAGAATTTGCGCGCGCACAGGTATGCGTGCGCGTTCTTGCACCTACCATCGTTATGCATCTTCGAGTCATCATTTCTTTCATGTCTTTCCATTGTTCATTATCTTCTGATTAATTTGATACCTCATTCAGCCTCTTACGACCAATAATACGGGAATGCGCGTCCATTCAAATTTGCATTACGCGCGCGTAAATGGGCTAAAATATGCCTATATAAAATTCACTGTAGCTCTTCAGGGAGTCCGTTGACCCCAATTTTTCTTTTCATATTCGAATAGAGTATGAATAGGAGATATGATTTCATGCCACATTTGACTCTTAATTACATCGTGACGTCATCAAAATGGCGTCGGAACTAAGAACAAGTGTTTTCTGTTTCATGATGTCACCACAGTCATTTAAATTGATTTTAATTCCGTAAATCTTGGTCTGTTCTCGCCAAATTTTCAATATGTTTTAGCTTAGAATGTATCCTTTAGACAATATCTCCACTGTTTCATTTTAAAGCTTGTACTATTCTCAAAACTAGAATTTGTAGAGTTTTGTCATCATGCCAATTTGGAATTGCAAGAATGTACATTCAATGTCAAGTTGACAATATGTTTCCTATTTTGCTCTCTGTGCTTGTCGAACACACTGTGGCCGACTGGATAACACACCTGACTGGTATACCAGGGTTCGGTGGTTCAAACCTCGCTGGACCCCCTTTTTTTTTTTTTTTTTTTTTTGGTCCTTTTTAGGTGGTCTGTCATTAAGATGACAGATCACCTATTATATTCGTCAGAATTTTCTTTATTTATTTTTATTGCCAAATCTTTGTCCACCTCTATCTCAAAATCGGGCATGTCAATTTCCTTGATTTTCATGTCATGTATGGGCATCATTATGGACATGGGAATGGAAACTTTTCAAGGTTATCAAATCATGATGACGTCATCTAGGCGCCATTTTGTAAAATTAAATGATTGATCATATCATCGCAACTAATCATCAAAAATCATCCATATTTGCATCATATCAAGTTCAGGTGACAGGTCATCAGGACATATCATCAGAGGTCATGCAAAGGTCACGACGCGCACGTACGCGCGCGTCAAAATTTTAAATTTCCCCAAATCGACCGTGGTCAAGTTTGGGTACGTTTCTGGTCATTTTGAGCATGTCAAGAATTTGCGCGCGCACAGGTATGCGTGCGCGTTCTTGCACCTACCATCGTTATGCATCTTCGAGTCATCATTTCTTTCATGTCTTTCCATTGTTCATTATCTTCTGATTAATTTGATACCTCATTCAGCCTCTTACGACCAATAATACGGGAATGCGCGTCCATTCAAATTTGCATTACGCGCGCGTAAATGGGCTAAAATATGCCTATATAAAATTCACTGTAGCTCTTCAGGGAGTCCGTTGACCCCAATTTTTCTTTTCATATTCGAATAGAGTATGAATAGGAGATATGATTTCATGCCACATTTGACTCTTAATTACATCGTGACGTCATCAAAATGGCGTCGGAACTAAGAACAAGTGTTTTCTGTTTCATGATGTCACCACAGTCATTTAAATTGATTTTAATTCCGTAAATCTTGGTCTGTTCTCGCCAAATTTTCAATATGTTTTAGCTTAGAATGTATCCTTTAGACAATATCTCCACTGTTTCATTTTAAAGCTTGTACTATTCTCAAAACTAGAATTTGTAGAGTTTTGTCATCATGCCAATTTGGAATTGCAAGAATGTACATTCAATGTCAAGTTGACAATATGTTTCCTATTTTGCTCTCTGTGCTTGTCGAACACACTGTGGCCGACTGGATAACACACCTGACTGGTATACCAGGGTTCGGTGGTTCAAACCTCGCTGGACCCCCTTTTTTTTTTTTTTTTTTTTTTGGTCCTTTTTAGGTGGTCTGTCATTAAGATGACAGATCACCTATTATATTCGTCAGAATTTTCTTTATTTTTATTGCCAAATCTTTGTCCACCTCTATCTCAAAATCGGGCATGTCAATTTCCTTGATTTTCATGTCATGTATGGGCATCATTATGGACATGGGAATGGAAACTTTTCAAGGTTATCAAATCATGATGACGTCATCTAGGCGCCATTTTGTAAAATTAAATGATTGATCATATCATCGCAACTAATCATCAAAAATCATCCATATTTGCATCATATCAAGTTCAGGTGACAGGTCATCAGGACATATCATCAGAGGTCATGCAAAGGTCACGACGCGCACGTACGCGCGCGTCAAAATTTTAAATTTCCCCAAATCGACCGTGGTCAAGTTTGGGTACGTTTCTGGTCATTTTGAGCATGTCAAGAATTTGCGCGCGCACAGGTATGCGTGCGCGTTCTTGCACCTACCATCGTTATGCATCTTCGAGTCATCATTTCTTTCATGTCTTTCCATTGTTCATTATCTTCTGATTAATTTGATACCTCATTCAGCCTCTTACGACCAATAATACGGGAATGCGCGTCCATTCAAATTTGCATTACGCGCGCGTAAATGGGCTAAAATATGCCTATATAAAATTCACTGTAGCTCTTCAGGGAGTCCGTTGACCCCAATTTTTCTTTTCATATTCGAATAGAGTATGAATAGGAGATATGATTTCATGCCACATTTGACTCTTAATTACATCGTGACGTCATCAAAATGGCGTCGGAACTAAGAACAAGTGTTTTCTGTTTCATGATGTCACCACAGTCATTTAAATTGATTTTAATTCCGTAAATCTTGGTCTGTTCTCGCCAAATTTTCAATATGTTTTAGCTTAGAATGTATCCTTTAGACAATATCTCCACTGTTTCATTTTAAAGCTTGTACTATTCTCAAAACTAGAATTTGTAGAGTTTTGTCATCATGCCAATTTGGAATTGCAAGAATGTACATTCAATGTCAAGTTGACAATATGTTTCCTATTTTGCTCTCTGTGCTTGTCGAACACACTGTGGCCGACTGGATAACACACCTGACTGGTATACCAGGGTTCGGTGGTTCAAACCTCGCTGGACCCCCTTTTTTTTTTTTTTTTTTTTTTGGTCCTTTTTAGGTGGTCTGTCATTAAGATGACAGATCACCTATTATATTCGTCAGAATTTTCTTTATTTTTATTGCCAAATCTTTGTCCACCTCTATCTCAAAATCGGGCATGTCAATTTCCTTGATTTTCATGTCATGTATGGGCATCATTATGGACATGGGAATGGAAACTTTTCAAGGTTATCAAATCATGATGACGTCATCTAGGCGCCATTTTGTAAAATTAAATGATTGATCATATCATCGCAACTAATCATCAAAAATCATCCATATTTGCATCATATCAAGTTCAGGTGACAGGTCATCAGGACATATCATCAGAGGTCATGCAAAGGTCACGACGCGCACGTACGCGCGCGTCAAAATTTTAAATTTCCCCAAATCGACCGTGGTCAAGTTTGGGTACGTTTCTGGTCATTTTGAGCATGTCAAGAATTTGCGCGCGCACAGGTATGCGTGCGCGTTCTTGCACCTACCATCGTTATGCATCTTCGAGTCATCATTTCTTTCATGTCTTTCCATTGTTCATTATCTTCTGATTAATTTGATACCTCATTCAGCCTCTTACGACCAATAATACGGGAATGCGCGTCCATTCAAATTTGCATTACGCGCGCGTAAATGGGCTAAAATATGCCTATATAAAATTCACTGTAGCTCTTCAGGGAGTCCGTTGACCCCAATTTTTCTTTTCATATTCGAATAGAGTATGAATAGGAGATATGATTTCATGCCACATTTGACTCTTAATTACATCGTGACGTCATCAAAATGGCGTCGGAACTAAGAACAAGTGTTTTCTGTTTCATGATGTCACCACAGTCATTTAAATTGATTTTAATTCCGTAAATCTTGGTCTGTTCTCGCCAAATTTTCAATATGTTTTAGCTTAGAATGTATCCTTTAGACAATATCTCCACTGTTTCATTTTAAAGCTTGTACTATTCTCAAAACTAGAATTTGTAGAGTTTTGTCATCATGCCAATTTGGAATTGCAAGAATGTACATTCAATGTCAAGTTGACAATATGTTTCCTATTTTGCTCTCTGTGCTTGTCGAACACACTGTGGCCGACTGGATAACACACCTGACTGGTATACCAGGGTTCGGTGGTTCAAACCTCGCTGGACCCCCTTTTTTTTTTTTTTTTTTTTTTGGTCCTTTTTAGGTGGTCTGTCATTAAGATGACAGATCACCTATTATATTCGTCAGAATTTTCTTTATTTTTATTGCCAAATCTTTGTCCACCTCTATCTCAAAATCGGGCATGTCAATTTCCTTGATTTTCATGTCATGTATGGGCATCATTATGGACATGGGAATGGAAACTTTTCAAGGTTATCAAATCATGATGACGTCATCTAGGCGCCATTTTGTAAAATTAAATGATTGATCATATCATCGCAACTAATCATCAAAAATCATCCATATTTGCATCATATCAAGTTCAGGTGACAGGTCATCAGGACATATCATCAGAGGTCATGCAAAGGTCACGACGCGCACGTACGCGCGCGTCAAAATTTTAAATTTCCCCAAATCGACCGTGGTCAAGTTTGGGTACGTTTCTGGTCATTTTGAGCATGTCAAGAATTTGCGCGCGCACAGGTATGCGTGCGCGTTCTTGCACCTACCATCGTTATGCATCTTCGAGTCATCATTTCTTTCATGTCTTTCCATTGTTCATTATCTTCTGATTAATTTGATACCTCATTCAGCCTCTTACGACCAATAATACGGGAATGCGCGTCCATTCAAATTTGCATTACGCGCGCGTAAATGGGCTAAAATATGCCTATATAAAATTCACTGTAGCTCTTCAGGGAGTCCGTTGACCCCAATTTTTCTTTTCATATTCGAATAGAGTATGAATAGGAGATATGATTTCATGCCACATTTGACTCTTAATTACATCGTGACGTCATCAAAATGGCGTCGGAACTAAGAACAAGTGTTTTCTGTTTCATGATGTCACCACAGTCATTTAAATTGATTTTAATTCCGTAAATCTTGGTCTGTTCTCGCCAAATTTTCAATATGTTTTAGCTTAGAATGTATCCTTTAGACAATATCTCCACTGTTTCATTTTAAAGCTTGTACTATTCTCAAAACTAGAATTTGTAGAGTTTTGTCATCATGCCAATTTGGAATTGCAAGAATGTACATTCAATGTCAAGTTGACAATATGTTTCCTATTTTGCTCTCTGTGCTTGTCGAACACACTGTGGCCGACTGGATAACACACCTGACTGGTATACCAGGGTTCGGTGGTTCAAACCTCGCTGGACCCCCTTTTTTTTTTTTTTTTTTTTTTGGTCCTTTTTAGGTGGTCTGTCATTAAGATGACAGATCACCTATTATATTCGTCAGAATTTTCTTTATTTATTTTTATTGCCAAATCTTTGTCCACCTCTATCTCAAAATCGGGCATGTCAATTTCCTTGATTTTCATGTCATGTATGGGCATCATTATGGACATGGGAATGGAAACTTTTCAAGGTTATCAAATCATGATGACGTCATCTAGGCGCCATTTTGTAAAATTAAATGATTGATCATATCATCGCAACTAATCATCAAAAATCATCCATATTTGCATCATATCAAGTTCAGGTGACAGGTCATCAGGACATATCATCAGAGGTCATGCAAAGGTCACGACGCGCACGTACGCGCGCGTCAAAATTTTAAATTTCCCCAAATCGACCGTGGTCAAGTTTGGGTACGTTTCTGGTCATTTTGAGCATGTCAAGAATTTGCGCGCGCACAGGTATGCGTGCGCGTTCTTGCACCTACCATCGTTATGCATCTTCGAGTCATCATTTCTTTCATGTCTTTCCATTGTTCATTATCTTCTGATTAATTTGATACCTCATTCAGCCTCTTACGACCAATAATACGGGAATGCGCGTCCATTCAAATTTGCATTACGCGCGCGTAAATGGGCTAAAATATGCCTATATAAAATTCACTGTAGCTCTTCAGGGAGTCCGTTGACCCCAATTTTTCTTTTCATATTCGAATAGAGTATGAATAGGAGATATGATTTCATGCCACATTTGACTCTTAATTACATCGTGACGTCATCAAAATGGCGTCGGAACTAAGAACAAGTGTTTTCTGTTTCATGATGTCACCACAGTCATTTAAATTGATTTTAATTCCGTAAATCTTGGTCTGTTCTCGCCAAATTTTCAATATGTTTTAGCTTAGAATGTATCCTTTAGACAATATCTCCACTGTTTCATTTTAAAGCTTGTACTATTCTCAAAACTAGAATTTGTAGAGTTTTGTCATCATGCCAATTTGGAATTGCAAGAATGTACATTCAATGTCAAGTTGACAATATGTTTCCTATTTTGCTCTCTGTGCTTGTCGAACACACTGTGGCCGACTGGATAACACACCTGACTGGTATACCAGGGTTCGGTGGTTCAAACCTCGCTGGACCCCCTTTTTTTTTTTTTTTTTTTTTTGGTCCTTTTTAGGTGGTCTGTCATTAAGATGACAGATCACCTATTATATTCGTCAGAATTTTCTTTATTTTTATTGCCAAATCTTTGTCCACCTCTATCTCAAAATCGGGCATGTCAATTTCCTTGATTTTCATGTCATGTATGGGCATCATTATGGACATGGGAATGGAAACTTTTCAAGGTTATCAAATCATGATGACGTCATCTAGGCGCCATTTTGTAAAATTAAATGATTGATCATATCATCGCAACTAATCATCAAAAATCATCCATATTTGCATCATATCAAGTTCAGGTGACAGGTCATCAGGACATATCATCAGAGGTCATGCAAAGGTCACGACGCGCACGTACGCGCGCGTCAAAATTTTAAATTTCCCCAAATCGACCGTGGTCAAGTTTGGGTACGTTTCTGGTCATTTTGAGCATGTCAAGAATTTGCGCGCGCACAGGTATGCGTGCGCGTTCTTGCACCTACCATCGTTATGCATCTTCGAGTCATCATTTCTTTCATGTCTTTCCATTGTTCATTATCTTCTGATTAATTTGATACCTCATTCAGCCTCTTACGACCAATAATACGGGAATGCGCGTCCATTCAAATTTGCATTACGCGCGCGTAAATGGGCTAAAATATGCCTATATAAAATTCACTGTAGCTCTTCAGGGAGTCCGTTGACCCCAATTTTTCTTTTCATATTCGAATAGAGTATGAATAGGAGATATGATTTCATGCCACATTTGACTCTTAATTACATCGTGACGTCATCAAAATGGCGTCGGAACTAAGAACAAGTGTTTTCTGTTTCATGATGTCACCACAGTCATTTAAATTGATTTTAATTCCGTAAATCTTGGTCTGTTCTCGCCAAATTTTCAATATGTTTTAGCTTAGAATGTATCCTTTAGACAATATCTCCACTGTTTCATTTTAAAGCTTGTACTATTCTCAAAACTAGAATTTGTAGAGTTTTGTCATCATGCCAATTTGGAATTGCAAGAATGTACATTCAATGTCAAGTTGACAATATGTTTCCTATTTTGCTCTCTGTGCTTGTCGAACACACTGTGGCCGACTGGATAACACACCTGACTGGTATACCAGGGTTCGGTGGTTCAAACCTCGCTGGACCCCCTTTTTTTTTTTTTTTTTTTTTTTGGTCCTTTTTAGGTGGTCTGTCATTAAGATGACAGATCACCATTATATTCGTCAGAATTTTCTTTATTTTTATTGCCAAATCTTTGTCCACCTCTATCTCAAAATCGGGCATGTCAATTTCCTTGATTTTCATGTCATGTATGGGCATCATTATGGACATGGGAATGGAAACTTTTCAAGGTTATCAAATCATGATGACGTCATCTAGGCGCCATTTTGTAAAATTAAATGATTGATCATATCATCGCAACTAATCATCAAAAATCATCCATATTTGCATCATATCAAGTTCAGGTGACAGGTCATCAGGACATATCATCAGAGGTCATGCAAAGGTCACGACGCGCACGTACGCGCGCGTCAAAATTTTAAATTTCCCCAAATCGACCGTGGTCAAGTTTGGGTACGTTTCTGGTCATTTTGAGCATGTCAAGAATTTGCGCGCGCACAGGTATGCGTGCGCGTTCTTGCACCTACCATCGTTATGCATCTTCGAGTCATCATTTCTTTCATGTCTTTCCATTGTTCATTATCTTCTGATTAATTTGATACCTCATTCAGCCTCTTACGACCAATAATACGGGAATGCGCGTCCATTCAAATTTGCATTACGCGCGCGTAAATGGGCTAAAATATGCCTATATAAAATTCACTGTAGCTCTTCAGGGAGTCCGTTGACCCCAATTTTTCTTTTCATATTCGAATAGAGTATGAATAGGAGATATGATTTCATGCCACATTTGACTCTTAATTACATCGTGACGTCATCAAAATGGCGTCGGAACTAAGAACAAGTGTTTTCTGTTTCATGATGTCACCACAGTCATTTAAATTGATTTTAATTCCGTAAATCTTGGTCTGTTCTCGCCAAATTTTCAATATGTTTTAGCTTAGAATGTATCCTTTAGACAATATCTCCACTGTTTCATTTTAAAGCTTGTACTATTCTCAAAACTAGAATTTGTAGAGTTTTGTCATCATGCCAATTTGGAATTGCAAGAATGTACATTCAATGTCAAGTTGACAATATGTTTCCTATTTTGCTCTCTGTGCTTGTCGAACACACTGTGGCCGACTGGATAACACACCTGACTGGTATACCAGGGTTCGGTGGTTCAAACCTCGCTGGACCCCCTTTTTTTTTTTTTTTTTTTTTTGGTCCTTTTTAGGTGGTCTGTCATTAAGATGACAGATCACCTATTATATTCGTCAGAATTTTCTTTATTTTTATTGCCAAATCTTTGTCCACCTCTATCTCAAAATCGGGCATGTCAATTTCCTTGATTTTCATGTCATGTATGGGCATCATTATGGACATGGGAATGGAAACTTTTCAAGGTTATCAAATCATGATGACGTCATCTAGGCGCCATTTTGTAAAATTAAATGATTGATCATATCATCGCAACTAATCATCAAAAATCATCCATATTTGCATCATATCAAGTTCAGGTGACAGGTCATCAGGACATATCATCAGAGGTCATGCAAAGGTCACGACGCGCACGTACGCGCGCGTCAAAATTTTAAATTTCCCCAAATCGACCGTGGTCAAGTTTGGGTACGTTTCTGGTCATTTTGAGCATGTCAAGAATTTGCGCGCGCACAGGTATGCGTGCGCGTTCTTGCACCTACCATCGTTATGCATCTTCGAGTCATCATTTCTTTCATGTCTTTCCATTGTTCATTATCTTCTGATTAATTTGATACCTCATTCAGCCTCTTACGACCAATAATACGGGAATGCGCGTCCATTCAAATTTGCATTACGCGCGCGTAAATGGGCTAAAATATGCCTATATAAAATTCACTGTAGCTCTTCAGGGAGTCCGTTGACCCCAATTTTTCTTTTCATATTCGAATAGAGTATGAATAGGAGATATGATTTCATGCCACATTTGACTCTTAATTACATCGTGACGTCATCAAAATGGCGTCGGAACTAAGAACAAGTGTTTTCTGTTTCATGATGTCACCACAGTCATTTAAATTGATTTTAATTCCGTAAATCTTGGTCTGTTCTCGCCAAATTTTCAATATGTTTTAGCTTAGAATGTATCCTTTAGACAATATCTCCACTGTTTCATTTTAAAGCTTGTACTATTCTCAAAACTAGAATTTGTAGAGTTTTGTCATCATGCCAATTTGGAATTGCAAGAATGTACATTCAATGTCAAGTTGACAATATGTTTCCTATTTTGCTCTCTGTGCTTGTCGAACACACTGTGGCCGACTGGATAACACACCTGACTGGTATACCAGGGTTCGGTGGTTCAAACCTCGCTGGACCCCCTTTTTTTTTTTTTTTTTTTTTTGGTCCTTTTTAGGTGGTCTGTCATTAAGATGACAGATCACCTATTATATTCGTCAGAATTTTCTTTATTTTTATTGCCAAATCTTTGTCCACCTCTATCTCAAAATCGGGCATGTCAATTTCCTTGATTTTCATGTCATGTATGGGCATCATTATGGACATGGGAATGGAAACTTTTCAAGGTTATCAAATCATGATGACGTCATCTAGGCGCCATTTTGTAAAATTAAATGATTGATCATATCATCGCAACTAATCATCAAAAATCATCCATATTTGCATCATATCAAGTTCAGGTGACAGGTCATCAGGACATATCATCAGAGGTCATGCAAAGGTCACGACGCGCACGTACGCGCGCGTCAAAATTTTAAATTTCCCCAAATCGACCGTGGTCAAGTTTGGGTACGTTTCTGGTCATTTTGAGCATGTCAAGAATTTGCGCGCGCACAGGTATGCGTGCGCGTTCTTGCACCTACCATCGTTATGCATCTTCGAGTCATCATTTCTTTCATGTCTTTCCATTGTTCATTATCTTCTGATTAATTTGATACCTCATTCAGCCTCTTACGACCAATAATACGGGAATGCGCGTCCATTCAAATTTGCATTACGCGCGCGTAAATGGGCTAAAATATGCCTATATAAAATTCACTGTAGCTCTTCAGGGAGTCCGTTGACCCCAATTTTTCTTTTCATATTCGAATAGAGTATGAATAGGAGATATGATTTCATGCCACATTTGACTCTTAATTACATCGTGACGTCATCAAAATGGCGTCGGAACTAAGAACAAGTGTTTTCTGTTTCATGATGTCACCACAGTCATTTAAATTGATTTTAATTCCGTAAATCTTGGTCTGTTCTCGCCAAATTTTCAATATGTTTTAGCTTAGAATGTATCCTTTAGACAATATCTCCACTGTTTCATTTTAAAGCTTGTACTATTCTCAAAACTAGAATTTGTAGAGTTTTGTCATCATGCCAATTTGGAATTGCAAGAATGTACATTCAATGTCAAGTTGACAATATGTTTCCTATTTTGCTCTCTGTGCTTGTCGAACACACTGTGGCCGACTGGATAACACACCTGACTGGTATACCAGGGTTCGGTGGTTCAAACCTCGCTGGACCCCCTTTTTTTTTTTTTTTTTTTTTTTGGTCCTTTTTAGGTGGTCTGTCATTAAGATGACAGATCACCTATTATATTCGTCAGAATTTTCTTTATTTTTATTGCCAAATCTTTGTCCACCTCTATCTCAAAATCGGGCATGTCAATTTCCTTGATTTTCATGTCATGTATGGGCATCATTATGGACATGGGAATGGAAACTTTTCAAGGTTATCAAATCATGATGACGTCATCTAGGCGCCATTTTGTAAAATTAAATGATTGATCATATCATCGCAACTAATCATCAAAAATCATCCATATTTGCATCATATCAAGTTCAGGTGACAGGTCATCAGGACATATCATCAGAGGTCATGCAAAGGTCACGACGCGCACGTACGCGCGCGTCAAAATTTTAAATTTCCCCAAATCGACCGTGGTCAAGTTTGGGTACGTTTCTGGTCATTTTGAGCATGTCAAGAATTTGCGCGCGCACAGGTATGCGTGCGCGTTCTTGCACCTACCATCGTTATGCATCTTCGAGTCATCATTTCTTTCATGTCTTTCCATTGTTCATTATCTTCTGATTAATTTGATACCTCATTCAGCCTCTTACGACCAATAATACGGGAATGCGCGTCCATTCAAATTTGCATTACGCGCGCGTAAATGGGCTAAAATATGCCTATATAAAATTCACTGTAGCTCTTCAGGGAGTCCGTTGACCCCAATTTTTCTTTTCATATTCGAATAGAGTATGAATAGGAGATATGATTTCATGCCACATTTGACTCTTAATTACATCGTGACGTCATCAAAATGGCGTCGGAACTAAGAACAAGTGTTTTCTGTTTCATGATGTCACCACAGTCATTTAAATTGATTTTAATTCCGTAAATCTTGGTCTGTTCTCGCCAAATTTTCAATATGTTTTAGCTTAGAATGTATCCTTTAGACAATATCTCCACTGTTTCATTTTAAAGCTTGTACTATTCTCAAAACTAGAATTTGTAGAGTTTTGTCATCATGCCAATTTGGAATTGCAAGAATGTACATTCAATGTCAAGTTGACAATATGTTTCCTATTTTGCTCTCTGTGCTTGTCGAACACACTGTGGCCGACTGGATAACACACCTGACTGGTATACCAGGGTTCGGTGGTTCAAACCTCGCTGGACCCCCTTTTTTTTTTTTTTTTTTTTTTGGTCCTTTTTAGGTGGTCTGTCATTAAGATGACAGATCACCTATTATATTCGTCAGAATTTTCTTTATTTTTATTGCCAAATCTTTGTCCACCTCTATCTCAAAATCGGGCATGTCAATTTCCTTGATTTTCATGTCATGTATGGGCATCATTATGGACATGGGAATGGAAACTTTTCAAGGTTATCAAATCATGATGACGTCATCTAGGCGCCATTTTGTAAAATTAAATGATTGATCATATCATCGCAACTAATCATCAAAAATCATCCATATTTGCATCATATCAAGTTCAGGTGATGACAGGTCATCAGGACATATCATCAGAGGTCATGCAAAGGTCACGACGCGCACGTACGCGCGCGTCAAAATTTTAAATTTCCCCAAATCGACCGTGGTCAAGTTTGGGTACGTTTCTGGTCATTTTGAGCATGTCAAGAATTTGCGCGCGCACAGGTATGCGTGCGCGTTCTTGCACCTACCATCGTTATGCATCTTCGAGTCATCATTTCTTTCATGTCTTTCCATTGTTCATTATCTTCTGATTAATTTGATACCTCATTCAGCCTCTTACGACCAATAATACGGGAATGCGCGTCCATTCAAATTTGCATTACGCGCGCGTAAATGGGCTAAAATATGCCTATATAAAATTCACTGTAGCTCTTCAGGGAGTCCGTTGACCCCAATTTTTCTTTTCATATTCGAATAGAGTATGAATAGGAGATATGATTTCATGCCACATTTGACTCTTAATTACATCGTGACGTCATCAAAATGGCGTCGGAACTAAGAACAAGTGTTTTCTGTTTCATGATGTCACCACAGTCATTTAAATTGATTTTAATTCCGTAAATCTTGGTCTGTTCTCGCCAAATTTTCAATATGTTTTAGCTTAGAATGTATCCTTTAGACAATATCTCCACTGTTTCATTTTAAAGCTTGTACTATTCTCAAAACTAGAATTTGTAGAGTTTTGTCATCATGCCAATTTGGAATTGCAAGAATGTACATTCAATGTCAAGTTGACAATATGTTTCCTATTTTGCTCTCTGTGCTTGTCGAACACACTGTGGCCGACTGGATAACACACCTGACTGGTATACCAGGGTTCGGTGGTTCAAACCTCGCTGGACCCCCTTTTTTTTTTTTTTTTTTTTTTGGTCCTTTTTAGGTGGTCTGTCATTAAGATGACAGATCACCTATTATATTCGTCAGAATTTTCTTTATTTTTATTGCCAAATCTTTGTCCACCTCTATCTCAAAATCGGGCATGTCAATTTCCTTGATTTTCATGTCATGTATGGGCATCATTATGGACATGGGAATGGAAACTTTTCAAGGTTATCAAATCATGATGACGTCATCTAGGCGCCATTTTGTAAAATTAAATGATTGATCATATCATCGCAACTAATCATCAAAAATCATCCATATTTGCATCATATCAAGTTCAGGTGACAGGTCATCAGGACATATCATCAGAGGTCATGCAAAGGTCACGACGCGCACGTACGCGCGCGTCAAAATTTTAAATTTCCCCAAATCGACCGTGGTCAAGTTTGGGTACGTTTCTGGTCATTTTGAGCATGTCAAGAATTTGCGCGCGCACAGGTATGCGTGCGCGTTCTTGCACCTACCATCGTTATGCATCTTCGAGTCATCATTTCTTTCATGTCTTTCCATTGTTCATTATCTTCTGATTAATTTGATACCTCATTCAGCCTCTTACGACCAATAATACGGGAATGCGCGTCCATTCAAATTTGCATTACGCGCGCGTAAATGGGCTAAAATATGCCTATATAAAATTCACTGTAGCTCTTCAGGGAGTCCGTTGACCCCAATTTTTCTTTTCATATTCGAATAGAGTATGAATAGGAGATATGATTTCATGCCACATTTGACTCTTAATTACATCGTGACGTCATCAAAATGGCGTCGGAACTAAGAACAAGTGTTTTCTGTTTCATGATGTCACCACAGTCATTTAAATTGATTTTAATTCCGTAAATCTTGGTCTGTTCTCGCCAAATTTTCAATATGTTTTAGCTTAGAATGTATCCTTTAGACAATATCTCCACTGTTTCATTTTAAAGCTTGTACTATTCTCAAAACTAGAATTTGTAGAGTTTTGTCATCATGCCAATTTGGAATTGCAAGAATGTACATTCAATGTCAAGTTGACAATATGTTTCCTATTTTGCTCTCTGTGCTTGTCGAACACACTGTGGCCGACTGGATAACACACCTGACTGGTATACCAGGGTTCGGTGGTTCAAACCTCGCTGGACCCCCTTTTTTTTTTTTTTTTTTTTTTGGTCCTTTTTAGGTGGTCTGTCATTAAGATGACAGATCACCTATTATATTCGTCAGAATTTTCTTTATTTTTATTGCCAAATCTTTGTCCACCTCTATCTCAAAATCGGGCATGTCAATTTCCTTGATTTTCATGTCATGTATGGGCATCATTATGGACATGGGAATGGAAACTTTTCAAGGTTATCAAATCATGATGACGTCATCTAGGCGCCATTTTGTAAAATTAAATGATTGATCATATCATCGCAACTAATCATCAAAAATCATCCATATTTGCATCATATCAAGTTCAGGTGACAGGTCATCAGGACATATCATCAGAGGTCATGCAAAGGTCACGACGCGCACGTACGCGCGCGTCAAAATTTTAAATTTCCCCAAATCGACCGTGGTCAAGTTTGGGTACGTTTCTGGTCATTTTGAGCATGTCAAGAATTTGCGCGCGCACAGGTATGCGTGCGCGTTCTTGCACCTACCATCGTTATGCATCTTCGAGTCATCATTTCTTTCATGTCTTTCCATTGTTCATTATCTTCTGATTAATTTGATACCTCATTCAGCCTCTTACGACCAATAATACGGGAATGCGCGTCCATTCAAATTTGCATTACGCGCGCGTAAATGGGCTAAAATATGCCTATATAAAATTCACTGTAGCTCTTCAGGGAGTCCGTTGACCCCAATTTTTCTTTTCATATTCGAATAGAGTATGAATAGGAGATATGATTTCATGCCACATTTGACTCTTAATTACATCGTGACGTCATCAAAATGGCGTCGGAACTAAGAACAAGTGTTTTCTGTTTCATGATGTCACCACAGTCATTTAAATTGATTTTAATTCCGTAAATCTTGGTCTGTTCTCGCCAAATTTTCAATATGTTTTAGCTTAGAATGTATCCTTTAGACAATATCTCCACTGTTTCATTTTAAAGCTTGTACTATTCTCAAAACTAGAATTTGTAGAGTTTTGTCATCATGCCAATTTGGAATTGCAAGAATGTACATTCAATGTCAAGTTGACAATATGTTTCCTATTTTGCTCTCTGTGCTTGTCGAACACACTGTGGCCGACTGGATAACACACCTGACTGGTATACCAGGGTTCGGTGGTTCAAACCTCGCTGGACCCCCTTTTTTTTTTTTTTTTTTTTTTTGGTCCTTTTTAGGTGGTCTGTCATTAAGATGACAGATCACCTATTATATTCGTCAGAATTTTCTTTATTTTTATTGCCAAATCTTTGTCCACCTCTATCTCAAAATCGGGCATGTCAATTTCCTTGATTTTCATGTCATGTATGGGCATCATTATGGACATGGGAATGGAAACTTTTCAAGGTTATCAAATCATGATGACGTCATCTAGGCGCCATTTTGTAAAATTAAATGATTGATCATATCATCGCAACTAATCATCAAAAATCATCCATATTTGCATCATATCAAGTTCAGGTGACAGGTCATCAGGACATATCATCAGAGGTCATGCAAAGGTCACGACGCGCACGTACGCGCGCGTCAAAATTTTAAATTTCCCCAAATCGACCGTGGTCAAGTTTGGGTACGTTTCTGGTCATTTTGAGCATGTCAAGAATTTGCGCGCGCACAGGTATGCGTGCGCGTTCTTGCACCTACCATCGTTATGCATCTTCGAGTCATCATTTCTTTCATGTCTTTCCATTGTTCATTATCTTCTGATTAATTTGATACCTCATTCAGCCTCTTACGACCAATAATACGGGAATGCGCGTCCATTCAAATTTGCATTACGCGCGCGTAAATGGGCTAAAATATGCCTATATAAAATTCACTGTAGCTCTTCAGGGAGTCCGTTGACCCCAATTTTTCTTTTCATATTCGAATAGAGTATGAATAGGAGATATGATTTCATGCCACATTTGACTCTTAATTACATCGTGACGTCATCAAAATGGCGTCGGAACTAAGAACAAGTGTTTTCTGTTTCATGATGTCACCACAGTCATTTAAATTGATTTTAATTCCGTAAATCTTGGTCTGTTCTCGCCAAATTTTCAATATGTTTTAGCTTAGAATGTATCCTTTAGACAATATCTCCACTGTTTCATTTTAAAGCTTGTACTATTCTCAAAACTAGAATTTGTAGAGTTTTGTCATCATGCCAATTTGGAATTGCAAGAATGTACATTCAATGTCAAGTTGACAATATGTTTCCTATTTTGCT
>NW_026974312.1:0-42102 GCF_037042905.1 Lytechinus pictus | reverse complement strand
TTATTTTGCTCAATTTTCCATACTTTCGATCAGGTCGCGGGTGGGGCGAGAGACCCGAAAAAATTTCCGACATCGTTCTAATTTATTCTTTGTATATCCACCCATTCGGATGCTAGGAGACCCCTCGGAGCGAAGACGGCTTGTTTGGGGGGGTTTAGGGGGCTTTTTTTTAAAATTACTTATTTTGCTCAATTTTCCATACTTTCGATCAGGTCGCGGGTGGGGCGAGAGACCCGAAAAAATTTCCGACATCGTTCTAATTTATTCTTTGTATATCCACCCATTCGGATGCTAGGAGACCCCTCGGAGCGAAGACGGCTTGTTTGGGGGGGTTTAGGGGGCTTTTTTTTAAAATACTTATTTTGCTCAATTTTCCATACTTTCGATCAGGTCGCGGGTGGGGCGAGAGACCCGAAAAAATTTCCGACATCGTTCTAATTTATTCTTTGTATATCCACCCATTCGGATGCTAGGAGACCCCTCGGAGCGAAGACGGCTTGTTTGGGGGGGTTTAGGGGGCTTTTTTTTAAAAATACTTATTTTGCTCAATTTTCCATACTTTCGATCAGGTCGCGGGTGGGGCGAGAGACCCGAAAAAATTTCCGACATCGTTCTAATTTATTCTTTGTATATCCACCCATTCGGATGCTAGGAGACCCCTCGGAGCGAAGACGGCTTGTTTGGGGGGGTTTAGGGGGCTTTTTTTAAAAATACTTATTTTGCTCAATTTTCCATACTTTCGATCAGGTCGCGGGTGGGGCGAGAGACCCGAAAAAATTTCCGACATCGTTCTAATTTATTCTTTGTATATCCACCCATTCGGATGCTAGGAGACCCCTCGGAGCGAAGACGGCTTGTTTGGGGGGGTTTAGGGGGCTTTTTTTTAAAATACTTATTTTGCTCAATTTTCCATACTTTCGATCAGGTCGCGGGTGGGGCGAGAGACCCGAAAAAATTTCCGACATCGTTCTAATTTATTCTTTGTATATCCACCCATTCGGATGCTAGGAGACCCCTCGGAGCGAAGACGGCTTGTTTGGGGGGGTTTAGGGGGCTTTTTTTTAAAATACTTATTTTGCTCAATTTTCCATACTTTCGATCAGGTCGCGGGTGGGGCGAGAGACCCGAAAAAATTTCCGACATCGTTCTAATTTATTCTTTGTATATCCACCCATTCGGATGCTAGGAGACCCCTCGGAGCGAAGACGGCTTGTTTGGGGGGGTTTAGGGGGCTTTTTTTTAAAATACTTATTTTGCTCAATTTTCCATACTTTCGATCAGGTCGCGGGTGGGGCGAGAGACCCGAAAAAATTTCCGACATCGTTCTAATTTATTCTTTGTATATCCACCCATTCGGATGCTAGGAGACCCCTCGGAGCGAAGACGGCTTGTTTGGGGGGGTTTAGGGGGCTTTTTTTTAAAATACTTATTTTGCTCAATTTTCCATACTTTCGATCAGGTCGCGGGTGGGGCGAGAGACCCGAAAAAATTTCCGACATCGTTCTAATTTATTCTTTGTATATCCACCCATTCGGATGCTAGGAGACCCCTCGGAGCGAAGACGGCTTGTTTGGGGGGGTTTAGGGGGCTTTTTTTTAAAATACTTATTTTGCTCAATTTTCCATACTTTCGATCAGGTCGCGGGTGGGGCGAGAGACCCGAAAAAATTTCCGACATCGTTCTAATTTATTCTTTGTATATCCACCCATTCGGATGCTAGGAGACCCCTCGGAGCGAAGACGGCTTGTTTGGGGGGGTTTAGGGGGCTTTTTTTTAAAATACTTATTTTGCTCAATTTTCCATACTTTCGATCAGGTCGCGGGTGGGGCGAGAGACCCGAAAAAATTTCCGACATCGTTCTAATTTATTCTTTGTATATCCACCCATTCGGATGCTAGGAGACCCCTCGGAGCGAAGACGGCTTGTTTGGGGGGGTTTAGGGGGCTTTTTTTTAAAATACTTATTTTGCTCAATTTTCCATACTTTCGATCAGGTCGCGGGTGGGGCGAGAGACCCGAAAAAATTTCCGACATCGTTCTAATTTATTCTTTGTATATCCACCCATTCGGATGCTAGGAGACCCCTCGGAGCGAAGACGGCTTGTTTGGGGGGGTTTAGGGGGCTTTTTTTTAAAATACTTATTTTGCTCAATTTTCCATACTTTCGATCAGGTCGCGGGTGGGGCGAGAGACCCGAAAAAATTTCCGACATCGTTCTAATTTATTCTTTGTATATCCACCCATTCGGATGCTAGGAGACCCCTCGGAGCGAAGACGGCTTGTTTGGGGGGGTTTAGGGGGCTTTTTTTTAAAATACTTATTTTGCTCAATTTTCCATACTTTCGATCAGGTCGCGGGTGGGGCGAGAGACCCGAAAAAATTTCCGACATCGTTCTAATTTATTCTTTGTATATCCACCCATTCGGATGCTAGGAGACCCCTCGGAGCGAAGACGGCTTGTTTGGGGGGGGTTTAGGGGGCTTTTTTTTAAAATACTTATTTTGCTCAATTTTCCATACTTTCGATCAGGTCGCGGGTGGGGCGAGAGACCCGAAAAAATTTCCGACATCGTTCTAATTTATTCTTTGTATATCCACCCATTCGGATGCTAGGAGACCCCTCGGAGCGAAGACGGCTTGTTTGGGGGGGTTTAGGGGGCTTTTTTTTAAAATACTTATTTTGCTCAATTTTCCATACTTTCGATCAGGTCGCGGGTGGGGCGAGAGACCCGAAAAAATTTCCGACATCGTTCTAATTTATTCTTTGTATATCCACCCATTCGGATGCTAGGAGACCCCTCGGAGCGAAGACGGCTTGTTTGGGGGGGTTTAGGGGGCTTTTTTTTTAAAATACTTATTTTGCTCAATTTTCCATACTTTCGATCAGGTCGCGGGTGGGGCGAGAGACCCGAAAAAATTTCCGACATCGTTCTAATTTATTCTTTGTATATCCACCCATTCGGATGCTAGGAGACCCCTCGGAGCGAAGACGGCTTGTTTGGGGGGGTTTAGGGGGCTTTTTTTTAAAATACTTATTTTGCTCAATTTTCCATACTTTCGATCAGGTCGCGGGTGGGGCGAGAGACCCGAAAAAATTTCCGACATCGTTCTAATTTATTCTTTGTATATCCACCCATTCGGATGCTAGGAGACCCCTCGGAGCGAAGACGGCTTGTTTGGGGGGGTTTAGGGGGCTTTTTTTTAAAATACTTATTTTGCTCAATTTTCCATACTTTCGATCAGGTCGCGGGTGGGGCGAGAGACCCGAAAAAATTTCCGACATCGTTCTAATTTATTCTTTGTATATCCACCCATTCGGATGCTAGGAGACCCCTCGGAGCGAAGACGGCTTGTTTGGGGGGGTTTAGGGGCTTTTTTTTAAAATACTTATTTTGCTCAATTTTCCATACTTTCGATCAGGTCGCGGGTGGGGCGAGAGACCCGAAAAAATTTCCGACATCGTTCTAATTTATTCTTTGTATATCCACCCATTCGGATGCTAGGAGACCCCTCGGAGCGAAGACGGCTTGTTTGGGGGGGTTTAGGGGGCTTTTTTTTAAAATACTTATTTTGCTCAATTTTCCATACTTTCGATCAGGTCGCGGGTGGGGCGAGAGACCCGAAAAAATTTCCGACATCGTTCTAATTTATTCTTTGTATATCCACCCATTCGGATGCTAGGAGACCCCTCGGAGCGAAGACGGCTTGTTTGGGGGGGTTTAGGGGGCTTTTTTTTAAAATACTTATTTTGCTCAATTTTCCATACTTTCGATCAGGTCGCGGGTGGGGCGAGAGACCCGAAAAAATTTCCGACATCGTTCTAATTTATTCTTTGTATATCCACCCATTCGGATGCTAGGAGACCCCTCGGAGCGAAGACGGCTTGTTTGGGGGGGTTTAGGGGGCTTTTTTTTAAAATACTTATTTTGCTCAATTTTCCATACTTTCGATCAGGTCGCGGGTGGGGCGAGAGACCCGAAAAAATTTCCGACATCGTTCTAATTTATTCTTTGTATATCCACCCATTCGGATGCTAGGAGACCCCTCGGAGCGAAGACGGCTTGTTTGGGGGGGTTTAGGGGGCTTTTTTTTAAAATACTTATTTTGCTCAATTTTCCATACTTTCGATCAGGTCGCGGGTGGGGCGAGAGACCCGAAAAAATTTCCGACATCGTTCTAATTTATTCTTTGTATATCCACCCATTCGGATGCTAGGAGACCCCTCGGAGCGAAGACGGCTTGTTTGGGGGGGTTTAGGGGGCTTTTTTTTTAAAATACTTATTTTGCTCAATTTTCCATACTTTCGATCAGGTCGCGGGTGGGGCGAGAGACCCGAAAAAATTTCCGACATCGTTCTAATTTATTCTTTGTATATCCACCCATTCGGATGCTAGGAGACCCCTCGGAGCGAAGACGGCTTGTTTGGGGGGGTTTAGGGGGCTTTTTTTTAAAATACTTATTTTGCTCAATTTTCCATACTTTCGATCAGGTCGCGGGTGGGGCGAGAGACCCGAAAAAATTTCCGACATCGTTCTAATTTATTCTTTGTATATCCACCCATTCGGATGCTAGGAGACCCCTCGGAGCGAAGACGGCTTGTTTGGGGGGGTTTAGGGGGCTTTTTTTTAAAATACTTATTTTGCTCAATTTTCCATACTTTCGATCAGGTCGCGGGTGGGGCGAGAGACCCGAAAAAATTTCCGACATCGTTCTAATTTATTCTTTGTATATCCACCCATTCGGATGCTAGGAGACCCCTCGGAGCGAAGACGGCTTGTTTGGGGGGGTTTAGGGGGCTTTTTTTTAAAATACTTATTTTGCTCAATTTTCCATACTTTCGATCAGGTCGCGGGTGGGGCGAGAGACCCGAAAAAATTTCCGACATCGTTCTAATTTATTCTTTGTATATCCACCCATTCGGATGCTAGGAGACCCCTCGGAGCGAAGACGGCTTGTTTGGGGGGGTTTAGGGGGCTTTTTTTTAAAATACTTATTTTGCTCAATTTTCCATACTTTCGATCAGGTCGCGGGTGGGGCGAGAGACCCGAAAAAATTTCCGACATCGTTCTAATTTATTCTTTGTATATCCACCCATTCGGATGCTAGGAGACCCCTCGGAGCGAAGACGGCTTGTTTGGGGGGGTTTAGGGGGCTTTTTTTTAAAATACTTATTTTGCTCAATTTTCCATACTTTCGATCAGGTCGCGGGTGGGGCGAGAGACCCGAAAAAATTTCCGACATCGTTCTAATTTATTCTTTGTATATCCACCCATTCGGATGCTAGGAGACCCCTCGGAGCGAAGACGGCTTGTTTGGGGGGGTTTAGGGGGCTTTTTTTTAAAATACTTATTTTGCTCAATTTTCCATACTTTCGATCAGGTCGCGGGTGGGGCGAGAGACCCGAAAAAATTTCCGACATCGTTCTAATTTATTCTTTGTATATCCACCCATTCGGATGCTAGGAGACCCCTCGGAGCGAAGACGGCTTGTTTGGGGGGGTTTAGGGGGCTTTTTTTTAAAATACTTATTTTGCTCAATTTTCCATACTTTCGATCAGGTCGCGGGTGGGGCGAGAGACCCGAAAAAATTTCCGACATCGTTCTAATTTATTCTTTGTATATCCACCCATTCGGATGCTAGGAGACCCCTCGGAGCGAAGACGGCTTGTTTGGGGGGGTTTAGGGGGCTTTTTTTTAAAATACTTATTTTGCTCAATTTTCCATACTTTCGATCAGGTCGCGGGTGGGGCGAGAGACCCGAAAAAATTTCCGACATCGTTCTAATTTATTCTTTGTATATCCACCCATTCGGATGCTAGGAGACCCCTCGGAGCGAAGACGGCTTGTTTGGGGGGGTTTAGGGGGCTTTTTTTTAAAATACTTATTTTGCTCAATTTTCCATACTTTCGATCAGGTCGCGGGTGGGGCGAGAGACCCGAAAAAATTTCCGACATCGTTCTAATTTATTCTTTGTATATCCACCCATTCGGATGCTAGGAGACCCCTCGGAGCGAAGACGGCTTGTTTGGGGGGGTTTAGGGGGCTTTTTTTTAAAATACTTATTTTGCTCAATTTTCCATACTTTCGATCAGGTCGCGGGTGGGGCGAGAGACCCGAAAAAATTTCCGACATCGTTCTAATTTATTCTTTGTATATCCACCCATTCGGATGCTAGGAGACCCCTCGGAGCGAAGACGGCTTGTTTGGGGGGGTTTAGGGGGCTTTTTTTTAAAATACTTATTTTGCTCAATTTTCCATACTTTCGATCAGGTCGCGGGTGGGGCGAGAGACCCGAAAAAATTTCCGACATCGTTCTAATTTATTCTTTGTATATCCACCCATTCGGATGCTAGGAGACCCCTCGGAGCGAAGACGGCTTGTTTGGGGGGGTTTAGGGGGCTTTTTTTTAAAATACTTATTTTGCTCAATTTTCCATACTTTCGATCAGGTCGCGGGTGGGGCGAGAGACCCGAAAAAATTTCCGACATCGTTCTAATTTATTCTTTGTATATCCACCCATTCGGATGCTAGGAGACCCCTCGGAGCGAAGACGGCTTGTTTGGGGGGGTTTAGGGGGCTTTTTTTAAAATACTTATTTTGCTCAATTTTCCATACTTTCGATCAGGTCGCGGGTGGGGCGAGAGACCCGAAAAAATTTCCGACATCGTTCTAATTTATTCTTTGTATATCCACCCATTCGGATGCTAGGAGACCCCTCGGAGCGAAGACGGCTTGTTTGGGGGGGTTTAGGGGGCTTTTTTTTAAAATACTTATTTTGCTCAATTTTCCATACTTTCGATCAGGTCGCGGGTGGGGCGAGAGACCCGAAAAAATTTCCGACATCGTTCTAATTTATTCTTTGTATATCCACCCATTCGGATGCTAGGAGACCCCTCGGAGCGAAGACGGCTTGTTTGGGGGGGTTTAGGGGGCTTTTTTTTAAAATACTTATTTTGCTCAATTTTCCATACTTTCGATCAGGTCGCGGGTGGGGCGAGAGACCCGAAAAAATTTCCGACATCGTTCTAATTTATTCTTTGTATATCCACCCATTCGGATGCTAGGAGACCCCTCGGAGCGAAGACGGCTTGTTTGGGGGGGTTTAGGGGGCTTTTTTTTAAAATACTTATTTTGCTCAATTTTCCATACTTTCGATCAGGTCGCGGGTGGGGCGAGAGACCCGAAAAAATTTCCGACATCGTTCTAATTTATTCTTTGTATATCCACCCATTCGGATGCTAGGAGACCCCTCGGAGCGAAGACGGCTTGTTTGGGGGGGTTTAGGGGGCTTTTTTTTAAAATACTTATTTTGCTCAATTTTCCATACTTTCGATCAGGTCGCGGGTGGGGCGAGAGACCCGAAAAAATTTCCGACATCGTTCTAATTTATTCTTTGTATATCCACCCATTCGGATGCTAGGAGACCCCTCGGAGCGAAGACGGCTTGTTTGGGGGGGTTTAGGGGGCTTTTTTTTAAAATACTTATTTTGCTCAATTTTCCATACTTTCGATCAGGTCGCGGGTGGGGCGAGAGACCCGAAAAAATTTCCGACATCGTTCTAATTTATTCTTTGTATATCCACCCATTCGGATGCTAGGAGACCCCTCGGAGCGAAGACGGCTTGTTTGGGGGGGTTTAGGGGGCTTTTTTTTAAAATACTTATTTTGCTCAATTTTCCATACTTTCGATCAGGTCGCGGGTGGGGCGAGAGACCCGAAAAAATTTCCGACATCGTTCTAATTTATTCTTTGTATATCCACCCATTCGGATGCTAGGAGACCCCTCGGAGCGAAGACGGCTTGTTTGGGGGGGTTTAGGGGGCTTTTTTTTAAAATACTTATTTTGCTCAATTTTCCATACTTTCGATCAGGTCGCGGGTGGGGCGAGAGACCCGAAAAAATTTCCGACATCGTTCTAATTTATTCTTTGTATATCCACCCATTCGGATGCTAGGAGACCCCTCGGAGCGAAGACGGCTTGTTTGGGGGGGTTTAGGGGGCTTTTTTTTAAAATACTTATTTTGCTCAATTTTCCATACTTTCGATCAGGTCGCGGGTGGGGCGAGAGACCCGAAAAAAATTTCCGACATCGTTCTAATTTATTCTTTGTATATCCACCCATTCGGATGCTAGGAGACCCCTCGGAGCGAAGACGGCTTGTTTGGGGGGGTTTAGGGGGCTTTTTTTTAAAATACTTATTTTGCTCAATTTTCCATACTTTCGATCAGGTCGCGGGTGGGGCGAGAGACCCGAAAAAATTTCCGACATCGTTCTAATTTATTCTTTGTATATCCACCCATTCGGATGCTAGGAGACCCCTCGGAGCGAAGACGGCTTGTTTGGGGGGGTTTAGGGGGCTTTTTTTTAAAATACTTATTTTGCTCAATTTTCCATACTTTCGATCAGGTCGCGGGTGGGGCGAGAGACCCGAAAAAATTTCCGACATCGTTCTAATTTATTCTTTGTATATCCACCCATTCGGATGCTAGGAGACCCCTCGGAGCGAAGACGGCTTGTTTGGGGGGGTTTAGGGGGCTTTTTTTTAAAATACTTATTTTGCTCAATTTTCCATACTTTCGATCAGGTCGCGGGTGGGGCGAGAGACCCGAAAAAATTTCCGACATCGTTCTAATTTATTCTTTGTATATCCACCCATTCGGATGCTAGGAGACCCCTCGGAGCGAAGACGGCTTGTTTGGGGGGGTTTAGGGGGCTTTTTTTTAAAATACTTATTTTGCTCAATTTTCCATACTTTCGATCAGGTCGCGGGTGGGGCGAGAGACCCGAAAAAATTTCCGACATCGTTCTAATTTATTCTTTGTATATCCACCCATTCGGATGCTAGGAGACCCCTCGGAGCGAAGACGGCTTGTTTGGGGGGGTTTAGGGGGCTTTTTTTTAAAATACTTATTTTGCTCAATTTTCCATACTTTCGATCAGGTCGCGGGTGGGGCGAGAGACCCGAAAAAATTTCCGACATCGTTCTAATTTATTCTTTGTATATCCACCCATTCGGATGCTAGGAGACCCCTCGGAGCGAAGACGGCTTGTTTGGGGGGGTTTAGGGGGCTTTTTTTTAAAATACTTATTTTGCTCAATTTTCCATACTTTCGATCAGGTCGCGGGTGGGGGCGAGAGACCCGAAAAAATTTCCGACATCGTTCTAATTTATTCTTTGTATATCCACCCATTCGGATGCTAGGAGACCCCTCGGAGCGAAGACGGCTTGTTTGGGGGGGTTTAGGGGGCTTTTTTTTAAAATACTTATTTTGCTCAATTTTCCATACTTTCGATCAGGTCGCGGGTGGGGCGAGAGACCCGAAAAAATTTCCGACATCGTTCTAATTTATTCTTTGTATATCCACCCATTCGGATGCTAGGAGACCCCTCGGAGCGAAGACGGCTTGTTTGGGGGGGTTTAGGGGGCTTTTTTTTAAAATACTTATTTTGCTCAATTTTCCATACTTTCGATCAGGTCGCGGGTGGGGCGAGAGACCCGAAAAAATTTCCGACATCGTTCTAATTTATTCTTTGTATATCCACCCATTCGGATGCTAGGAGACCCCTCGGAGCGAAGACGGCTTGTTTGGGGGGGTTTAGGGGGCTTTTTTTTAAAATACTTATTTTGCTCAATTTTCCATACTTTCGATCAGGTCGCGGGTGGGGCGAGAGACCCGAAAAAATTTCCGACATCGTTCTAATTTATTCTTTGTATATCCACCCATTCGGATGCTAGGAGACCCCTCGGAGCGAAGACGGCTTGTTTGGGGGGGTTTAGGGGGCTTTTTTTTAAAATACTTATTTTGCTCAATTTTCCATACTTTCGATCAGGTCGCGGGTGGGGCGAGAGACCCGAAAAAATTTCCGACATCGTTCTAATTTATTCTTTGTATATCCACCCATTCGGATGCTAGGAGACCCCTCGGAGCGAAGACGGCTTGTTTGGGGGGGTTTAGGGGGCTTTTTTTTAAAATACTTATTTTGCTCAATTTTCCATACTTTCGATCAGGTCGCGGGTGGGGCGAGAGACCCGAAAAAATTTCCGACATCGTTCTAATTTATTCTTTGTATATCCACCCATTCGGATGCTAGGAGACCCCTCGGAGCGAAGACGGCTTGTTTGGGGGGGTTTAGGGGGCTTTTTTTTAAAATACTTATTTTGCTCAATTTTCCATACTTTCGATCAGGTCGCGGGTGGGGCGAGAGACCCGAAAAAATTTCCGACATCGTTCTAATTTATTCTTTGTATATCCACCCATTCGGATGCTAGGAGACCCCTCGGAGCGAAGACGGCTTGTTTGGGGGGGTTTAGGGGGCTTTTTTTTAAAATACTTATTTTGCTCAATTTTCCATACTTTCGATCAGGTCGCGGGTGGGGCGAGAGACCCGAAAAAATTTCCGACATCGTTCTAATTTATTCTTTGTATATCCACCCATTCGGATGCTAGGAGACCCCTCGGAGCGAAGACGGCTTGTTTGGGGGGGTTTAGGGGGCTTTTTTTTAAAATACTTATTTTGCTCAATTTTCCATACTTTCGATCAGGTCGCGGGTGGGGCGAGAGACCCGAAAAAATTTCCGACATCGTTCTAATTTATTCTTTGTATATCCACCCATTCGGATGCTAGGAGACCCCTCGGAGCGAAGACGGCTTGTTTGGGGGGGTTTAGGGGGCTTTTTTTTAAAATACTTATTTTGCTCAATTTTCCATACTTTCGATCAGGTCGCGGGTGGGGCGAGAGACCCGAAAAAATTTCCGACATCGTTCTAATTTATTCTTTGTATATCCACCCATTCGGATGCTAGGAGACCCCTCGGAGCGAAGACGGCTTGTTTGGGGGGGTTTAGGGGGCTTTTTTTTAAAATACTTATTTTGCTCAATTTTCCATACTTTCGATCAGGTCGCGGGTGGGGCGAGAGACCCGAAAAAATTTCCGACATCGTTCTAATTTATTCTTTGTATATCCACCCATTCGGATGCTAGGAGACCCCTCGGAGCGAAGACGGCTTGTTTGGGGGGGTTTAGGGGGCTTTTTTTTAAAATACTTATTTTGCTCAATTTTCCATACTTTCGATCAGGTCGCGGGTGGGGCGAGAGACCCGAAAAAATTTCCGACATCGTTCTAATTTATTCTTTGTATATCCACCCATTCGGATGCTAGGAGACCCCTCGGAGCGAAGACGGCTTGTTTGGGGGGGTTTAGGGGGCTTTTTTTTAAAATACTTATTTTGCTCAATTTTCCATACTTTCGATCAGGTCGCGGGTGGGGCGAGAGACCCGAAAAAATTTCCGACATCGTTCTAATTTATTCTTTGTATATCCACCCATTCGGATGCTAGGAGACCCCTCGGAGCGAAGACGGCTTGTTTGGGGGGGTTTAGGGGGCTTTTTTTATAAAATACTTATTTTGCTCAATTTTCCATACTTTCGATCAGGTCGCGGGTGGGGCGAGAGACCCGAAAAAATTTCCGACATCGTTCTAATTTATTCTTTGTATATCCACCCATTCGGATGCTAGGAGACCCCTCGGAGCGAAGACGGCTTGTTTGGGGGGGTTTAGGGGGCTTTTTTTTAAAATACTTATTTTGCTCAATTTTCCATACTTTCGATCAGGTCGCGGGTGGGGCGAGAGACCCGAAAAAATTTCCGACATCGTTCTAATTTATTCTTTGTATATCCACCCATTCGGATGCTAGGAGACCCCTCGGAGCGAAGACGGCTTGTTTGGGGGGGTTTAGGGGGCTTTTTTTTAAAATACTTATTTTGCTCAATTTTCCATACTTTCGATCAGGTCGCGGGTGGGGCGAGAGACCCGAAAAAATTTCCGACATCGTTCTAATTTATTCTTTGTATATCCACCCATTCGGATGCTAGGAGACCCCTCGGAGCGAAGACGGCTTGTTTGGGGGGGTTTAGGGGGCTTTTTTTTAAAATACTTATTTTGCTCAATTTTCCATACTTTCGATCAGGTCGCGGGTGGGGCGAGAGACCCGAAAAAATTTCCGACATCGTTCTAATTTATTCTTTGTATATCCACCCATTCGGATGCTAGGAGACCCCTCGGAGCGAAGACGGCTTGTTTGGGGGGGTTTAGGGGGCTTTTTTTTAAAATACTTATTTTGCTCAATTTTCCATACTTTCGATCAGGTCGCGGGTGGGGCGAGAGACCCGAAAAAATTTCCGACATCGTTCTAATTTATTCTTTGTATATCCACCCATTCGGATGCTAGGAGACCCCTCGGAGCGAAGACGGCTTGTTTGGGGGGGTTTAGGGGGCTTTTTTTTAAAATACTTATTTTGCTCAATTTTCCATACTTTCGATCAGGTCGCGGGTGGGGCGAGAGACCCGAAAAAATTTCCGACATCGTTCTAATTTATTCTTTGTATATCCACCCATTCGGATGCTAGGAGACCCCTCGGAGCGAAGACGGCTTGTTTGGGGGGGTTTAGGGGGCTTTTTTTTAAAATACTTATTTTGCTCAATTTTCCATACTTTCGATCAGGTCGCGGGTGGGGCGAGAGACCCGAAAAAATTTCCGACATCGTTCTAATTTATTCTTTGTATATCCACCCATTCGGATGCTAGGAGACCCCTCGGAGCGAAGACGGCTTGTTTGGGGGGGTTTAGGGGGCTTTTTTTTAAAATACTTATTTTGCTCAATTTTCCATACTTTCGATCAGGTCGCGGGTGGGGCGAGAGACCCGAAAAAATTTCCGACATCGTTCTAATTTATTCTTTGTATATCCACCCATTCGGATGCTAGGAGACCCCTCGGAGCGAAGACGGCTTGTTTGGGGGGGTTTAGGGGGCTTTTTTTTAAAATACTTATTTTGCTCAATTTTCCATACTTTCGATCAGGTCGCGGGTGGGGCGAGAGACCCGAAAAAATTTCCGACATCGTTCTAATTTATTCTTTGTATATCCACCCATTCGGATGCTAGGAGACCCCTCGGAGCGAAGACGGCTTGTTTGGGGGGGTTTAGGGGGCTTTTTTTTAAAATACTTATTTTGCTCAATTTTCCATACTTTCGATCAGGTCGCGGGTGGGGCGAGAGACCCGAAAAAATTTCCGACATCGTTCTAATTTATTCTTTGTATATCCACCCATTCGGATGCTAGGAGACCCCTCGGAGCGAAGACGGCTTGTTTGGGGGGGTTTAGGGGGCTTTTTTTTAAAATACTTATTTTGCTCAATTTTCCATACTTTCGATCAGGTCGCGGGTGGGGCGAGAGACCCGAAAAAATTTCCGACATCGTTCTAATTTATTCTTTGTATATCCACCCATTCGGATGCTAGGAGACCCCTCGGAGCGAAGACGGCTTGTTTGGGGGGGTTTAGGGGGCTTTTTTTTAAAATACTTATTTTGCTCAATTTTCCATACTTTCGATCAGGTCGCGGGTGGGGCGAGAGACCCGAAAAAATTTCCGACATCGTTCTAATTTATTCTTTGTATATCCACCCATTCGGATGCTAGGAGACCCCTCGGAGCGAAGACGGCTTGTTTGGGGGGGTTTAGGGGGCTTTTTTTTAAAATACTTATTTTGCTCAATTTTCCATACTTTCGATCAGGTCGCGGGTGGGGCGAGAGACCCGAAAAAATTTCCGACATCGTTCTAATTTATTCTTTGTATATCCACCCATTCGGATGCTAGGAGACCCCTCGGAGCGAAGACGGCTTGTTTGGGGGGGTTTAGGGGGCTTTTTTTTAAAATACTTATTTTGCTCAATTTTCCATACTTTCGATCAGGTCGCGGGTGGGGCGAGAGACCCGAAAAAATTTCCGACATCGTTCTAATTTATTCTTTGTATATCCACCCATTCGGATGCTAGGAGACCCCTCGGAGCGAAGACGGCTTGTTTGGGGGGGTTTAGGGGGCTTTTTTTTAAAATACTTATTTTGCTCAATTTTCCATACTTTCGATCAGGTCGCGGGTGGGGCGAGAGACCCGAAAAAATTTCCGACATCGTTCTAATTTATTCTTTGTATATCCACCCATTCGGATGCTAGGAGACCCCTCGGAGCGAAGACGGCTTGTTTGGGGGGGTTTAGGGGGCTTTTTTTTAAAATACTTATTTTGCTCAATTTTCCATACTTTCGATCAGGTCGCGGGTGGGGCGAGAGACCCGAAAAAATTTCCGACATCGTTCTAATTTATTCTTTGTATATCCACCCATTCGGATGCTAGGAGACCCCTCGGAGCGAAGACGGCTTGTTTGGGGGGGTTTAGGGGGCTTTTTTTTAAAATACTTATTTTGCTCAATTTTCCATACTTTCGATCAGGTCGCGGGTGGGGCGAGAGACCCGAAAAAATTTCCGACATCGTTCTAATTTATTCTTTGTATATCCACCCATTCGGATGCTAGGAGACCCCTCGGAGCGAAGACGGCTTGTTTGGGGGGGTTTAGGGGGCTTTTTTTTAAAATACTTATTTTGCTCAATTTTCCATACTTTCGATCAGGTCGCGGGTGGGGCGAGAGACCCGAAAAAATTTCCGACATCGTTCTAATTTATTCTTTGTATATCCACCCATTCGGATGCTAGGAGACCCCTCGGAGCGAAGACGGCTTGTTTGGGGGGGTTTAGGGGGCTTTTTTTTAAAATACTTATTTTGCTCAATTTTCCATACTTTCGATCAGGTCGCGGGTGGGGCGAGAGACCCGAAAAAATTTCCGACATCGTTCTAATTTATTCTTTGTATATCCACCCATTCGGATGCTAGGAGACCCCTCGGAGCGAAGACGGCTTGTTTGGGGGGGTTTAGGGGGCTTTTTTTTAAAATACTTATTTTGCTCAATTTTCCATACTTTCGATCAGGTCGCGGGTGGGGCGAGAGACCCGAAAAAATTTCCGACATCGTTCTAATTTATTCTTTGTATATCCACCCATTCGGATGCTAGGAGACCCCTCGGAGCGAAGACGGCTTGTTTGGGGGGGTTTAGGGGGCTTTTTTTTAAAATACTTATTTTGCTCAATTTTCCATACTTTCGATCAGGTCGCGGGTGGGGCGAGAGACCCGAAAAAATTTCCGACATCGTTCTAATTTATTCTTTGTATATCCACCCATTCGGATGCTAGGAGACCCCTCGGAGCGAAGACGGCTTGTTTGGGGGGGTTTAGGGGGCTTTTTTTTAAAATACTTATTTTGCTCAATTTTCCATACTTTCGATCAGGTCGCGGGTGGGGCGAGAGACCCGAAAAAATTTCCGACATCGTTCTAATTTATTCTTTGTATATCCACCCATTCGGATGCTAGGAGACCCCTCGGAGCGAAGACGGCTTGTTTGGGGGGGTTTAGGGGGCTTTTTTTTAAAATACTTATTTTGCTCAATTTTCCATACTTTCGATCAGGTCGCGGGTGGGGCGAGAGACCCGAAAAAATTTCCGACATCGTTCTAATTTATTCTTTGTATATCCACCCATTCGGATGCTAGGAGACCCCTCGGAGCGAAGACGGCTTGTTTGGGGGGGTTTAGGGGGCTTTTTTTTAAAATACTTATTTTGCTCAATTTTCCATACTTTCGATCAGGTCGCGGGTGGGGCGAGAGACCCGAAAAAATTTCCGACATCGTTCTAATTTATTCTTTGTATATCCACCCATTCGGATGCTAGGAGACCCCTCGGAGCGAAGACGGCTTGTTTGGGGGGGTTTAGGGGGCTTTTTTTTAAAATACTTATTTTGCTCAATTTTCCATACTTTCGATCAGGTCGCGGGTGGGGCGAGAGACCCGAAAAAATTTCCGACATCGTTCTAATTTATTCTTTGTATATCCACCCATTCGGATGCTAGGAGACCCCTCGGAGCGAAGACGGCTTGTTTGGGGGGGTTTAGGGGGCTTTTTTTTAAAATACTTATTTTGCTCAATTTTCCATACTTTCGATCAGGTCGCGGGTGGGGCGAGAGACCCGAAAAAATTTCCGACATCGTTCTAATTTATTCTTTGTATATCCACCCATTCGGATGCTAGGAGACCCCTCGGAGCGAAGACGGCTTGTTTGGGGGGGTTTAGGGGGCTTTTTTTTAAAATACTTATTTTGCTCAATTTTCCATACTTTCGATCAGGTCGCGGGTGGGGCGAGAGACCCGAAAAAATTTCCGACATCGTTCTAATTTATTCTTTGTATATCCACCCATTCGGATGCTAGGAGACCCCTCGGAGCGAAGACGGCTTGTTTGGGGGGGTTTAGGGGGCTTTTTTTTAAAATACTTATTTTGCTCAATTTTCCATACTTTCGATCAGGTCGCGGGTGGGGCGAGAGACCCGAAAAAATTTCCGACATCGTTCTAATTTATTCTTTGTATATCCACCCATTCGGATGCTAGGAGACCCCTCGGAGCGAAGACGGCTTGTTTGGGGGGGTTTAGGGGGCTTTTTTTTAAAATACTTATTTTGCTCAATTTTCCATACTTTCGATCAGGTCGCGGGTGGGGCGAGAGACCCGAAAAAATTTCCGACATCGTTCTAATTTATTCTTTGTATATCCACCCATTCGGATGCTAGGAGACCCCTCGGAGCGAAGACGGCTTGTTTGGGGGGGTTTAGGGGGCTTTTTTTTAAAATACTTATTTTGCTCAATTTTCCATACTTTCGATCAGGTCGCGGGTGGGGCGAGAGACCCGAAAAAATTTCCGACATCGTTCTAATTTATTCTTTGTATATCCACCCATTCGGATGCTAGGAGACCCCTCGGAGCGAAGACGGCTTGTTTGGGGGGGTTTAGGGGGCTTTTTTTTAAAATACTTATTTTGCTCAATTTTCCATACTTTCGATCAGGTCGCGGGTGGGGCGAGAGACCCGAAAAAATTTCCGACATCGTTCTAATTTATTCTTTGTATATCCACCCATTCGGATGCTAGGAGACCCCTCGGAGCGAAGACGGCTTGTTTGGGGGGGTTTAGGGGGCTTTTTTTTAAAATACTTATTTTGCTCAATTTTCCATACTTTCGATCAGGTCGCGGGTGGGGCGAGAGACCCGAAAAAATTTCCGACATCGTTCTAATTTATTCTTTGTATATCCACCCATTCGGATGCTAGGAGACCCCTCGGAGCGAAGACGGCTTGTTTGGGGGGGTTTAGGGGGCTTTTTTTTAAAATACTTATTTTGCTCAATTTTCCATACTTTCGATCAGGTCGCGGGTGGGGCGAGAGACCCGAAAAAATTTCCGACATCGTTCTAATTTATTCTTTGTATATCCACCCATTCGGATGCTAGGAGACCCCTCGGAGCGAAGACGGCTTGTTTGGGGGGGTTTAGGGGGCTTTTTTTTAAAATACTTATTTTGCTCAATTTTCCATACTTTCGATCAGGTCGCGGGTGGGGCGAGAGACCCGAAAAAATTTCCGACATCGTTCTAATTTATTCTTTGTATATCCACCCATTCGGATGCTAGGAGACCCCTCGGAGCGAAGACGGCTTGTTTGGGGGGGTTTAGGGGGCTTTTTTTTAAAATACTTATTTTGCTCAATTTTCCATACTTTCGATCAGGTCGCGGGTGGGGCGAGAGACCCGAAAAAATTTCCGACATCGTTCTAATTTATTCTTTGTATATCCACCCATTCGGATGCTAGGAGACCCCTCGGAGCGAAGACGGCTTGTTTGGGGGGGTTTAGGGGGCTTTTTTTTAAAATACTTATTTTGCTCAATTTTCCATACTTTCGATCAGGTCGCGGGTGGGGCGAGAGACCCGAAAAAATTTCCGACATCGTTCTAATTTATTCTTTGTATATCCACCCATTCGGATGCTAGGAGACCCCTCGGAGCGAAGACGGCTTGTTTGGGGGGGTTTAGGGGGCTTTTTTTTAAAATACTTATTTTGCTCAATTTTCCATACTTTCGATCAGGTCGCGGGTGGGGCGAGAGACCCGAAAAAATTTCCGACATCGTTCTAATTTATTCTTTGTATATCCACCCATTCGGATGCTAGGAGACCCCTCGGAGCGAAGACGGCTTGTTTGGGGGGGTTTAGGGGGCTTTTTTTTAAAATACTTATTTTGCTCAATTTTCCATACTTTCGATCAGGTCGCGGGTGGGGCGAGAGACCCGAAAAAATTTCCGACATCGTTCTAATTTATTCTTTGTATATCCACCCATTCGGATGCTAGGAGACCCCTCGGAGCGAAGACGGCTTGTTTGGGGGGGTTTAGGGGGCTTTTTTTTAAAATACTTATTTTGCTCAATTTTCCATACTTTCGATCAGGTCGCGGGTGGGGCGAGAGACCCGAAAAAATTTCCGACATCGTTCTAATTTATTCTTTGTATATCCACCCATTCGGATGCTAGGAGACCCCTCGGAGCGAAGACGGCTTGTTTGGGGGGGTTTAGGGGGCTTTTTTTTAAAATACTTATTTTGCTCAATTTTCCATACTTTCGATCAGGTCGCGGGTGGGGCGAGAGACCCGAAAAAATTTCCGACATCGTTCTAATTTATTCTTTGTATATCCACCCATTCGGATGCTAGGAGACCCCTCGGAGCGAAGACGGCTTGTTTGGGGGGGTTTAGGGGGCTTTTTTTTAAAATACTTATTTTGCTCAATTTTCCATACTTTCGATCAGGTCGCGGGTGGGGCGAGAGACCCGAAAAAATTTCCGACATCGTTCTAATTTATTCTTTGTATATCCACCCATTCGGATGCTAGGAGACCCCTCGGAGCGAAGACGGCTTGTTTGGGGGGGTTTAGGGGGCTTTTTTTTAAAATACTTATTTTGCTCAATTTTCCATACTTTCGATCAGGTCGCGGGTGGGGCGAGAGACCCGAAAAAATTTCCGACATCGTTCTAATTTATTCTTTGTATATCCACCCATTCGGATGCTAGGAGACCCCTCGGAGCGAAGACGGCTTGTTTGGGGGGGTTTAGGGGGCTTTTTTTTAAAATACTTATTTTGCTCAATTTTCCATACTTTCGATCAGGTCGCGGGTGGGGCGAGAGACCCGAAAAAATTTCCGACATCGTTCTAATTTATTCTTTGTATATCCACCCATTCGGATGCTAGGAGACCCCTCGGAGCGAAGACGGCTTGTTTGGGGGGGTTTAGGGGGCTTTTTTTTAAAATACTTATTTTGCTCAATTTTCCATACTTTCGATCAGGTCGCGGGTGGGGCGAGAGACCCGAAAAAATTTCCGACATCGTTCTAATTTATTCTTTGTATATCCACCCATTCGGATGCTAGGAGACCCCTCGGAGCGAAGACGGCTTGTTTGGGGGGGTTTAGGGGGCTTTTTTTTAAAATACTTATTTTGCTCAATTTTCCATACTTTCGATCAGGTCGCGGGTGGGGCGAGAGACCCGAAAAAATTTCCGACATCGTTCTAATTTATTCTTTGTATATCCACCCATTCGGATGCTAGGAGACCCCTCGGAGCGAAGACGGCTTGTTTGGGGGGGTTTAGGGGGCTTTTTTTTAAAATACTTATTTTGCTCAATTTTCCATACTTTCGATCAGGTCGCGGGTGGGGCGAGAGACCCGAAAAAATTTCCGACATCGTTCTAATTTATTCTTTGTATATCCACCCATTCGGATGCTAGGAGACCCCTCGGAGCGAAGACGGCTTGTTTGGGGGGGTTTAGGGGGCTTTTTTTTAAAATACTTATTTTGCTCAATTTTCCATACTTTCGATCAGGTCGCGGGTGGGGCGAGAGACCCGAAAAAATTTCCGACATCGTTCTAATTTATTCTTTGTATATCCACCCATTCGGATGCTAGGAGACCCCTCGGAGCGAAGACGGCTTGTTTGGGGGGGTTTAGGGGGCTTTTTTTTAAAATACTTATTTTGCTCAATTTTCCATACTTTCGATCAGGTCGCGGGTGGGGCGAGAGACCCGAAAAAATTTCCGACATCGTTCTAATTTATTCTTTGTATATCCACCCATTCGGATGCTAGGAGACCCCTCGGAGCGAAGACGGCTTGTTTGGGGGGGTTTAGGGGGCTTTTTTTTAAAATACTTATTTTGCTCAATTTTCCATACTTTCGATCAGGTCGCGGGTGGGGCGAGAGACCCGAAAAAATTTCCGACATCGTTCTAATTTATTCTTTGTATATCCACCCATTCGGATGCTAGGAGACCCCTCGGAGCGAAGACGGCTTGTTTGGGGGGGTTTAGGGGGCTTTTTTTTAAAATACTTATTTTGCTCAATTTTCCATACTTTCGATCAGGTCGCGGGTGGGGCGAGAGACCCGAAAAAATTTCCGACATCGTTCTAATTTATTCTTTGTATATCCACCCATTCGGATGCTAGGAGACCCCTCGGAGCGAAGACGGCTTGTTTGGGGGGGTTTAGGGGGCTTTTTTTTAAAATACTTATTTTGCTCAATTTTCCATACTTTCGATCAGGTCGCGGGTGGGGCGAGAGACCCGAAAAAATTTCCGACATCGTTCTAATTTATTCTTTGTATATCCACCCATTCGGATGCTAGGAGACCCCTCGGAGCGAAGACGGCTTGTTTGGGGGGGTTTAGGGGGCTTTTTTTTAAAATACTTATTTTGCTCAATTTTCCATACTTTCGATCAGGTCGCGGGTGGGGCGAGAGACCCGAAAAAATTTCCGACATCGTTCTAATTTATTCTTTGTATATCCACCCATTCGGATGCTAGGAGACCCCTCGGAGCGAAGACGGCTTGTTTGGGGGGGTTTAGGGGGCTTTTTTTTAAAATACTTATTTTGCTCAATTTTCCATACTTTCGATCAGGTCGCGGGTGGGGCGAGAGACCCGAAAAAATTTCCGACATCGTTCTAATTTATTCTTTGTATATCCACCCATTCGGATGCTAGGAGACCCCTCGGAGCGAAGACGGCTTGTTTGGGGGGGTTTAGGGGGCTTTTTTTTAAAATACTTATTTTGCTCAATTTTCCATACTTTCGATCAGGTCGCGGGTGGGGCGAGAGACCCGAAAAAATTTCCGACATCGTTCTAATTTATTCTTTGTATATCCACCCATTCGGATGCTAGGAGACCCCTCGGAGCGAAGACGGCTTGTTTGGGGGGGTTTAGGGGGCTTTTTTTTAAAATACTTATTTTGCTCAATTTTCCATACTTTCGATCAGGTCGCGGGTGGGGCGAGAGACCCGAAAAAATTTCCGACATCGTTCTAATTTATTCTTTGTATATCCACCCATTCGGATGCTAGGAGACCCCTCGGAGCGAAGACGGCTTGTTTGGGGGGGTTTAGGGGGCTTTTTTTTAAAATACTTATTTTGCTCAATTTTCCATACTTTCGATCAGGTCGCGGGTGGGGCGAGAGACCCGAAAAAATTTCCGACATCGTTCTAATTTATTCTTTGTATATCCACCCATTCGGATGCTAGGAGACCCCTCGGAGCGAAGACGGCTTGTTTGGGGGGGTTTAGGGGGCTTTTTTTTAAAATACTTATTTTGCTCAATTTTCCATACTTTCGATCAGGTCGCGGGTGGGGCGAGAGACCCGAAAAAATTTCCGACATCGTTCTAATTTATTCTTTGTATATCCACCCATTCGGATGCTAGGAGACCCCTCGGAGCGAAGACGGCTTGTTTGGGGGGGTTTAGGGGGCTTTTTTTTAAAATACTTATTTTGCTCAATTTTCCATACTTTCGATCAGGTCGCGGGTGGGGCGAGAGACCCGAAAAAATTTCCGACATCGTTCTAATTTATTCTTTGTATATCCACCCATTCGGATGCTAGGAGACCCCTCGGAGCGAAGACGGCTTGTTTGGGGGGGTTTAGGGGGCTTTTTTTTAAAATACTTATTTTGCTCAATTTTCCATACTTTCGATCAGGTCGCGGGTGGGGCGAGAGACCCGAAAAAATTTCCGACATCGTTCTAATTTATTCTTTGTATATCCACCCATTCGGATGCTAGGAGACCCCTCGGAGCGAAGACGGCTTGTTTGGGGGGGTTTAGGGGGCTTTTTTTTAAAATACTTATTTTGCTCAATTTTCCATACTTTCGATCAGGTCGCGGGTGGGGCGAGAGACCCGAAAAAATTTCCGACATCGTTCTAATTTATTCTTTGTATATCCACCCATTCGGATGCTAGGAGACCCCTCGGAGCGAAGACGGCTTGTTTGGGGGGGTTTAGGGGGCTTTTTTTTAAAATACTTATTTTGCTCAATTTTCCATACTTTCGATCAGGTCGCGGGTGGGGCGAGAGACCCGAAAAAATTTCCGACATCGTTCTAATTTATTCTTTGTATATCCACCCATTCGGATGCTAGGAGACCCCTCGGAGCGAAGACGGCTTGTTTGGGGGGGTTTAGGGGGCTTTTTTTTAAAATACTTATTTTGCTCAATTTTCCATACTTTCGATCAGGTCGCGGGTGGGGCGAGAGACCCGAAAAAATTTCCGACATCGTTCTAATTTATTCTTTGTATATCCACCCATTCGGATGCTAGGAGACCCCTCGGAGCGAAGACGGCTTGTTTGGGGGGGTTTAGGGGGCTTTTTTTTAAAATACTTATTTTGCTCAATTTTCCATACTTTCGATCAGGTCGCGGGTGGGGCGAGAGACCCGAAAAAATTTCCGACATCGTTCTAATTTATTCTTTGTATATCCACCCATTCGGATGCTAGGAGACCCCTCGGAGCGAAGACGGCTTGTTTGGGGGGGTTTAGGGGGCTTTTTTTTAAAATACTTATTTTGCTCAATTTTCCATACTTTCGATCAGGTCGCGGGTGGGGCGAGAGACCCGAAAAAATTTCCGACATCGTTCTAATTTATTCTTTGTATATCCACCCATTCGGATGCTAGGAGACCCCTCGGAGCGAAGACGGCTTGTTTGGGGGGGTTTAGGGGGCTTTTTTTTAAAATACTTATTTTGCTCAATTTTCCATACTTTCGATCAGGTCGCGGGTGGGGCGAGAGACCCGAAAAAATTTCCGACATCGTTCTAATTTATTCTTTGTATATCCACCCATTCGGATGCTAGGAGACCCCTCGGAGCGAAGACGGCTTGTTTGGGGGGGTTTAGGGGGCTTTTTTTTAAAATACTTATTTTGCTCAATTTTCCATACTTTCGATCAGGTCGCGGGTGGGGCGAGAGACCCGAAAAAATTTCCGACATCGTTCTAATTTATTCTTTGTATATCCACCCATTCGGATGCTAGGAGACCCCTCGGAGCGAAGACGGCTTGTTTGGGGGGGTTTAGGGGGCTTTTTTTTAAAATACTTATTTTGCTCAATTTTCCATACTTTCGATCAGGTCGCGGGTGGGGCGAGAGACCCGAAAAAATTTCCGACATCGTTCTAATTTATTCTTTGTATATCCACCCATTCGGATGCTAGGAGACCCCTCGGAGCGAAGACGGCTTGTTTGGGGGGGTTTAGGGGGCTTTTTTTTAAAATACTTATTTTGCTCAATTTTCCATACTTTCGATCAGGTCGCGGGTGGGGCGAGAGACCCGAAAAAATTTCCGACATCGTTCTAATTTATTCTTTGTATATCCACCCATTCGGATGCTAGGAGACCCCTCGGAGCGAAGACGGCTTGTTTGGGGGGGTTTAGGGGGCTTTTTTTTAAAATACTTATTTTGCTCAATTTTCCATACTTTCGATCAGGTCGCGGGTGGGGCGAGAGACCCGAAAAAATTTCCGACATCGTTCTAATTTATTCTTTGTATATCCACCCATTCGGATGCTAGGAGACCCCTCGGAGCGAAGACGGCTTGTTTGGGGGGGTTTAGGGGGCTTTTTTTTAAAATACTTATTTTGCTCAATTTTCCATACTTTCGATCAGGTCGCGGGTGGGGCGAGAGACCCGAAAAAATTTCCGACATCGTTCTAATTTATTCTTTGTATATCCACCCATTCGGATGCTAGGAGACCCCTCGGAGCGAAGACGGCTTGTTTGGGGGGGTTTAGGGGGCTTTTTTTTAAAATACTTATTTTGCTCAATTTTCCATACTTTCGATCAGGTCGCGGGTGGGGCGAGAGACCCGAAAAAATTTCCGACATCGTTCTAATTTATTCTTTGTATATCCACCCATTCGGATGCTAGGAGACCCCTCGGAGCGAAGACGGCTTGTTTGGGGGGGTTTAGGGGGCTTTTTTTTAAAATACTTATTTTGCTCAATTTTCCATACTTTCGATCAGGTCGCGGGTGGGGCGAGAGACCCGAAAAAATTTCCGACATCGTTCTAATTTATTCTTTGTATATCCACCCATTCGGATGCTAGGAGACCCCTCGGAGCGAAGACGGCTTGTTTGGGGGGGTTTAGGGGGCTTTTTTTTAAAATACTTATTTTGCTCAATTTTCCATACTTTCGATCAGGTCGCGGGTGGGGCGAGAGACCCGAAAAAATTTCCGACATCGTTCTAATTTATTCTTTGTATATCCACCCATTCGGATGCTAGGAGACCCCTCGGAGCGAAGACGGCTTGTTTGGGGGGGTTTAGGGGGCTTTTTTTTAAAATACTTATTTTGCTCAATTTTCCATACTTTCGATCAGGTCGCGGGTGGGGCGAGAGACCCGAAAAAATTTCCGACATCGTTCTAATTTATTCTTTGTATATCCACCCATTCGGATGCTAGGAGACCCCTCGGAGCGAAGACGGCTTGTTTGGGGGGGTTTAGGGGGCTTTTTTTTAAAATACTTATTTTGCTCAATTTTCCATACTTTCGATCAGGTCGCGGGTGGGGCGAGAGACCCGAAAAAATTTCCGACATCGTTCTAATTTATTCTTTGTATATCCACCCATTCGGATGCTAGGAGACCCCTCGGAGCGAAGACGGCTTGTTTGGGGGGGTTTAGGGGGCTTTTTTTTAAAATACTTATTTTGCACAATTTTCCATACTTTCGATCAGGTCGCGGGTGGGGCGAGAGACCCGAAAAAATTTCCGACATCGTTCTAATTTATTCTTTGTATATCCACCCATTCGGATGCTAGGAGACCCCTCGGAGCGAAGACGGCTTGTTTGGGGGGGTTTAGGGGGCTTTTTTTTAAAATACTTATTTTGCTCAATTTTCCATACTTTCGATCAGGTCGCGGGTGGGGCGAGAGACCCGAAAAAATTTCCGACATCGTTCTAATTTATTCTTTGTATATCCACCCATTCGGATGCTAGGAGACCCCTCGGAGCGAAGACGGCTTGTTTGGGGGGGTTTAGGGGGCTTTTTTTTAAAATACTTATTTTGCTCAATTTTCCATACTTTCGATCAGGTCGCGGGTGGGGCGAGAGACCCGAAAAAATTTCCGACATCGTTCTAATTTATTCTTTGTATATCCACCCATTCGGATGCTAGGAGACCCCTCGGAGCGAAGACGGCTTGTTTGGGGGGGTTTAGGGGGCTTTTTTTTAAAATACTTATTTTGCTCAATTTTCCATACTTTCGATCAGGTCGCGGGTGGGGCGAGAGACCCGAAAAAATTTCCGACATCGTTCTAATTTATTCTTTGTATATCCACCCATTCGGATGCTAGGAGACCCCTCGGAGCGAAGACGGCTTGTTTGGGGGGGTTTAGGGGCTTTTTTTAAAATACTTATTTTGCTCAATTTTCCATACTTTCGATCAGGTCGCGGGTGGGGCGAGAGACCCGAAAAAATTTCCGACATCGTTCTAATTTATTCTTTGTATATCCACCCATTCGGATGCTAGGAGACCCCTCGGAGCGAAGACGGCTTGTTTGGGGGGGTTTAGGGGGCTTTTTTTTAAAATACTTATTTTGCTCAATTTTCCATACTTTCGATCAGGTCGCGGGTGGGGCGAGAGACCCGAAAAAATTTCCGACATCGTTCTAATTTATTCTTTGTATATCCACCCATTCGGATGCTAGGAGACCCCTCGGAGCGAAGACGGCTTGTTTGGGGGGGTTTAGGGGGCTTTTTTTTAAAAATACTTATTTTGCTCATTTTCCATACTTTCGATCAGGTCGCGGGTGGGGCGAGAGACCCGAAAAAATTTCCGACATCGTTCTAATTTATTCTTTGTATATCCACCCATTCGGATGCTAGGAGACCCCTCGGAGCGAAGACGGCTTGTTTGGGGGGGTTTAGGGGGCTTTTTTTTAAATACTTATTTTGCTCAATTTTCCATACTTTCGATCAGGTCGCGGGTGGGGCGAGAGACCCGAAAAAATTTCCGACATCGTTCTAATTTATTCTTTGTATATCCACCCATTCGGATGCTAGGAGACCCCTCGGAGCGAAGACGGCTTGTTTGGGGGGGTTTAGGGGGCTTTTTTTTAAATACTTATTTTGCTCAATTTTCCATACTTTCGATCAGGTCGCGGGTGGGGCGAGAGACCCGAAAAAATTTCCGACATCGTTCTAATTTATTCTTTGTATATCCACCCATTCGGATGCTAGGAGACCCCTCGGAGCGAAGACGGCTTGTTTGGGGGGGTTTAGGGGGCTTTTTTTTAAAATACTTATTTTGCTCAATTTTCCATACTTTCGATCAGGTCGCGGGTGGGGCGAGAGACCCGAAAAAATTTCCGACATCGTTCTAATTTATTCTTTGTATATCCACCCATTCGGATGCTAGGAGACCCCTCGGAGCGAAGACGGCTTGTTTGGGGGGGTTTAGGGGGCTTTTTTTTAAAATACTTATTTTGCTCAATTTTCCATACTTTCGATCAGGTCGCGGGTGGGGCGAGAGACCCGAAAAAATTTCCGACATCGTTCTAATTTATTCTTTGTATATCCACCCATTCGGATGCTAGGAGACCCCTCGGAGCGAAGACGGCTTGTTTGGGGGGGTTTAGGGGGCTTTTTTTAAAATACTTATTTTGCTCAATTTTCCATACTTTCGATCAGGTCGCGGGTGGGGCGAGAGACCCGAAAAAATTTCCGACATCGTTCTAATTTATTTCTTGTATATCCACCCATTCGGATGCTAGGAGACCCCTCGGAGCGAAGACGGCTTGTTTGGGGGGGTTTAGGGGGCTTTTTTTTAAATACTTATTTTGCTCAATTTTCCATACTTTCGATCAGGTCGCGGGTGGGGCGAGAGACCCGAAAAAATTTCCGACATCGTTCTAATTTATTCTTTGTATATCCACCCATTCGGATGCTAGGAGACCCCTCGGAGCGAAGACGGCTTGTTTGGGGGGGTTTAGTGGGCTTTTTTTTTAAAATACTTATTTTGCTCAATTTTCCATACTTTCGATCAGGTCGCGGGTGGGGCGAGAGACCCGAAAAAATTTCCGACATCGTTCTAATTTATTCTTTGTATATCCACCCATTCGGATGCTAGGAGACCCCTCGGAGCGAAGACGGCTTGTTTGGGGGTTTAGGGGGCTTTTTTTTAAAATACTTATTTTGCTAATTTTCCATACTTCGATCAGGTCGCGGGTGGGGCGAGAGACCCGAAAAATTTCCGACATCGTTCTAATTTATTCTTTGTATATCCACCCTTTCGGATGCTAGGAGACCCTCGGAGCAAGTCTCTTGTGTGGTTGGGGCTTTTTTTAAAAATACTTATTTCTTGGGGCGAGAGACCAAAAATTTCCGACATCGTTCTAATTTATTCTTTGTATATCCACCCATTCGGATGCTAGGAGACCCCTCGGAGCATTCTAATTTATTCTTTGTATATCCACCCATTCGGATGCTAGGAGACCCCTCGGAGCGAAGACGGCTTGTTTGGGGGGGTTTAGGGGGCTTTTTTTTAAAATACTTATTTTGCTCAATTTTCCATACTTTCGATCAGGTCGCGGGTGGGGCGAGAGACCCGAAAAAATTTCCGACATCGTTCTAATTTATTCTTTGTATATCCACCCATTCGGATGCTAGGAGACCCCTCGGAGCGAAGACGGCTTGTTTGGGGGGGTTTAGGGGGCTTTTTTTTAAAATACTTATTTTGCTCAATTTTCCATACTTTCGATCAGGTCGCGGGTGGGGCGAGAGACCCGAAAAAATTTCCGACATCGTTCTAATTTATTCTTTGTATATCCACCCATTCGGATGCTAGGAGACCCCTCGGAGCGAAGACGGCTTGTTTGGGGGGGTTTAGGGGGCTTTTTTTTAAAATACTTATTTTGCTCAATTTTCCATACTTTCGATCAGGTCGCGGGTGGGGCGAGAGACCCGAAAAAATTTCCGACATCGTTCTAATTTATTCTTTGTATATCCACCCATTCGGATGCTAGGAGACCCCTCGGAGCGAAGACGGCTTGTTTGGGGGGGTTTAGGGGGCTTTTTTTTAAAATACTTATTTTGCTCAATTTTCCATACTTTCGATCAGGTCGCGGGTGGGGCGAGAGACCCGAAAAAATTTCCGACATCGTTCTAATTTATTCTTTGTATATCCACCCATTCGGATGCTAGGAGACCCCTCGGAGCGAAGACGGCTTGTTTGGGGGGGTTTAGGGGGCTTTTTTTTAAAATACTTATTTTGCTCAATTTTCCATACTTTCGATCAGGTCGCGGGTGGGGCGAGAGACCCGAAAAAATTTCCGACATCGTTCTAATTTATTCTTTGTATATCCACCCATTCGGATGCTAGGAGACCCCTCGGAGCGAAGACGGCTTGTTTGGGGGGGTTTAGGGGGCTTTTTTTTAAAATACTTATTTTGCTCAATTTTCCATACTTTCGATCAGGTCGCGGGTGGGGCGAGAGACCCGAAAAAATTTCCGACATCGTTCTAATTTATTCTTTGTATATCCACCCATTCGGATGCTAGGAGACCCCTCGGAGCGAAGACGGCTTGTTTGGGGGGGTTTAGGGGGCTTTTTTTTAAAATACTTATTTTGCTCAATTTTCCATACTTTCGATCAGGTCGCGGGTGGGGCGAGAGACCCGAAAAAATTTCCGACATCGTTCTAATTTATTCTTTGTATATCCACCCATTCGGATGCTAGGAGACCCCTCGGAGCGAAGACGGCTTGTTTGGGGGGGTTTAGGGGGCTTTTTTTTAAAATACTTATTTTGCTCAATTTTCCATACTTTCGATCAGGTCGCGGGTGGGGCGAGAGACCCGAAAAAATTTCCGACATCGTTCTAATTTATTCTTTGTATATCCACCCATTCGGATGCTAGGAGACCCCTCGGAGCGAAGACGGCTTGTTTGGGGGGGTTTAGGGGGCTTTTTTTTAAAATACTTATTTTGCTCAATTTTCCATACTTTCGATCAGGTCGCGGGTGGGGCGAGAGACCCGAAAAAATTTCCGACATCGTTCTAATTTATTCTTTGTATATCCACCCATTCGGATGCTAGGAGACCCCTCGGAGCGAAGACGGCTTGTTTGGGGGGGTTTAGGGGGCTTTTTTTTAAAATACTTATTTTGCTCAATTTTCCATACTTTCGATCAGGTCGCGGGTGGGGCGAGAGACCCGAAAAAATTTCCGACATCGTTCTAATTTATTCTTTGTATATCCACCCATTCGGATGCTAGGAGACCCCTCGGAGCGAAGACGGCTTGTTTGGGGGGGTTTAGGGGGCTTTTTTTTAAAATACTTATTTTGCTCAATTTTCCATACTTTCGATCAGGTCGCGGGTGGGGCGAGAGACCCGAAAAAATTTCCGACATCGTTCTAATTTATTCTTTGTATATCCACCCATTCGGATGCTAGGAGACCCCTCGGAGCGAAGACGGCTTGTTTGGGGGGGTTTAGGGGGCTTTTTTTTAAAATACTTATTTTGCTCAATTTTCCATACTTTCGATCAGGTCGCGGGTGGGGCGAGAGACCCGAAAAAATTTCCGACATCGTTCTAATTTATTCTTTGTATATCCACCCATTCGGATGCTAGGAGACCCCTCGGAGCGAAGACGGCTTGTTTGGGGGGGTTTAGGGGGCTTTTTTTTAAAATACTTATTTTGCTCAATTTTCCATACTTTCGATCAGGTCGCGGGTGGGGCGAGAGACCCGAAAAAATTTCCGACATCGTTCTAATTTATTCTTTGTATATCCACCCATTCGGATGCTAGGAGACCCCTCGGAGCGAAGACGGCTTGTTTGGGGGGGTTTAGGGGGCTTTTTTTTAAAATACTTATTTTGCTCAATTTTCCATACTTTCGATCAGGTCGCGGGTGGGGCGAGAGACCCGAAAAAATTTCCGACATCGTTCTAATTTATTCTTTGTATATCCACCCATTCGGATGCTAGGAGACCCCTCGGAGCGAAGACGGCTTGTTTGGGGGGGTTTAGGGGGCTTTTTTTTAAAATACTTATTTTGCTCAATTTTCCATACTTTCGATCAGGTCGCGGGTGGGGCGAGAGACCCGAAAAAATTTCCGACATCGTTCTAATTTATTCTTTGTATATCCACCCATTCGGATGCTAGGAGACCCCTCGGAGCGAAGACGGCTTGTTTGGAGGGGGTTTAGGGGGCTTTTTTTTAAAATACTTATTTTGCTCAATTTTCCATACTTTCGATCAGGTCGCGGGTGGGGCGAGAGACCCGAAAAAATTTCCGACATCGTTCTAATTTATTCTTTGTATATCCACCCATTCGGATGCTAGGAGACCCCTCGGAGCGAAGACGGCTTGTTTGGGGGGGTTTAGGGGGCTTTTTTTTAAAATACTTATTTTGCTCAATTTTCCATACTTTCGATCAGGTCGCGGGTGGGGCGAGAGACCCGAAAAAATTTCCGACATCGTTCTAATTTATTCTTTGTATATCCACCCATTCGGATGCTAGGAGACCCCTCGGAGCGAAGACGGCTTGTTTGGGGGGGTTTAGGGGGCTTTTTTTTAAAATACTTATTTTGCTCAATTTTCCATACTTTCGATCAGGTCGCGGGTGGGGCGAGAGACCCGAAAAAATTTCCGACATCGTTCTAATTTATTCTTTGTATATCCACCCATTCGGATGCTAGGAGACCCCTCGGAGCGAAGACGGCTTGTTTGGGGGGGTTTAGGGGGCTTTTTTTTAAAATACTTATTTTGCTCAATTTTCCATACTTTCGATCAGGTCGCGGGTGGGGCGAGAGACCCGAAAAAATTTCCGACATCGTTCTAATTTATTCTTTGTATATCCACCCATTCGGATGCTAGGAGACCCCTCGGAGCGAAGACGGCTTGTTTGGGGGGGTTTAGGGGGCTTTTTTTTAAAATACTTATTTTGCTCAATTTTCCATACTTTCGATCAGGTCGCGGGTGGGGCGAGAGACCCGAAAAAATTTCCGACATCGTTCTAATTTATTCTTTGTATATCCACCCATTCGGATGCTAGGAGACCCCTCGGAGCGAAGACGGCTTGTTTGGGGGGGTTTAGGGGGCTTTTTTTTAAAATACTTATTTTGCTCAATTTTCCATACTTTCGATCAGGTCGCGGGTGGGGCGAGAGACCCGAAAAAATTTCCGACATCGTTCTAATTTATTCTTTGTATATCCACCCATTCGGATGCTAGGAGACCCCTCGGAGCGAAGACGGCTTGTTTGGGGGGGTTTAGGGGGCTTTTTTTTAAAATACTTATTTTGCTCAATTTTCCATACTTTCGATCAGGTCGCGGGTGGGGCGAGAGACCCGAAAAAATTTCCGACATCGTTCTAATTTATTCTTTGTATATCCACCCATTCGGATGCTAGGAGACCCCTCGGAGCGAAGACGGCTTGTTTGGGGGGGTTTAGGGGGCTTTTTTTTAAAATACTTATTTTGCTCAATTTTCCATACTTTCGATCAGGTCGCGGGTGGGGCGAGAGACCCGAAAAAATTTCCGACATCGTTCTAATTTATTCTTTGTATATCCACCCATTCGGATGCTAGGAGACCCCTCGGAGCGAAGACGGCTTGTTTGGGGGGGTTTAGGGGGCTTTTTTTTAAAATACTTATTTTGCTCAATTTTCCATACTTTCGATCAGGTCGCGGGTGGGGCGAGAGACCCGAAAAAATTTCCGACATCGTTCTAATTTATTCTTTGTATATCCACCCATTCGGATGCTAGGAGACCCCTCGGAGCGAAGACGGCTTGTTTGGGGGGGTTTAGGGGGCTTTTTTTTAAAATACTTATTTTGCTCAATTTTCCATACTTTCGATCAGGTCGCGGGTGGGGCGAGAGACCCGAAAAAATTTCCGACATCGTTCTAATTTATTCTTTGTATATCCACCCATTCGGATGCTAGGAGACCCCTCGGAGCGAAGACGGCTTGTTTGGGGGGGTTTAGGGGGCTTTTTTTTAAAATACTTATTTTGCTCAATTTTCCATACTTTCGATCAGGTCGCGGGTGGGGCGAGAGACCCGAAAAAATTTCCGACATCGTTCTAATTTATTCTTTGTATATCCACCCATTCGGATGCTAGGAGACCCCTCGGAGCGAAGACGGCTTGTTTGGGGGGGTTTAGGGGGCTTTTTTTTAAAATACTTATTTTGCTCAATTTTCCATACTTTCGATCAGGTCGCGGGTGGGGCGAGAGACCCGAAAAAATTTCCGACATCGTTCTAATTTATTCTTTGTATATCCACCCATTCGGATGCTAGGAGACCCCTCGGAGCGAAGACGGCTTGTTTGGGGGGGTTTAGGGGGCTTTTTTTTAAAATACTTATTTTGCTCAATTTTCCATACTTTCGATCAGGTCGCGGGTGGGGCGAGAGACCCGAAAAAATTTCCGACATCGTTCTAATTTATTCTTTGTATATCCACCCATTCGGATGCTAGGAGACCCCTCGGAGCGAAGACGGCTTGTTTGGGGGGGTTTAGGGGGCTTTTTTTTAAAATACTTATTTTGCTCAATTTTCCATACTTTCGATCAGGTCGCGGGTGGGGCGAGAGACCCGAAAAAATTTCCGACATCGTTCTAATTTATTCTTTGTATATCCACCCATTCGGATGCTAGGAGACCCCTCGGAGCGAAGACGGCTTGTTTGGGGGGGTTTAGGGGGCTTTTTTTTAAAATACTTATTTTGCTCAATTTTCCATACTTTCGATCAGGTCGCGGGTGGGGCGAGAGACCCGAAAAAATTTCCGACATCGTTCTAATTTATTCTTTGTATATCCACCCATTCGGATGCTAGGAGACCCCTCGGAGCGAAGACGGCTTGTTTGGGGGGGTTTAGGGGGCTTTTTTTTAAAATACTTATTTTGCTCAATTTTCCATACTTTCGATCAGGTCGCGGGTGGGGCGAGAGACCCGAAAAAATTTCCGACATCGTTCTAATTTATTCTTTGTATATCCACCCATTCGGATGCTAGGAGACCCCTCGGAGCGAAGACGGCTTGTTTGGGGGGGTTTAGGGGGCTTTTTTTTAAAATACTTATTTTGCTCAATTTTCCATACTTTCGATCAGGTCGCGGGTGGGGCGAGAGACCCGAAAAAATTTCCGACATCGTTCTAATTTATTCTTTGTATATCCACCCATTCGGATGCTAGGAGACCCCTCGGAGCGAAGACGGCTTGTTTGGGGGGGTTTAGGGGGCTTTTTTTTAAAATACTTATTTTGCTCAATTTTCCATACTTTCGATCAGGTCGCGGGTGGGGCGAGAGACCCGAAAAAATTTCCGACATCGTTCTAATTTATTCTTTGTATATCCACCCATTCGGATGCTAGGAGACCCCTCGGAGCGAAGACGGCTTGTTTGGGGGGGTTTAGGGGGCTTTTTTTTAAAATACTTATTTTGCTCAATTTTCCATACTTTCGATCAGGTCGCGGGTGGGGCGAGAGACCCGAAAAAATTTCCGACATCGTTCTAATTTATTCTTTGTATATCCACCCATTCGGATGCTAGGAGACCCCTCGGAGCGAAGACGGCTTGTTTGGGGGGGTTTAGGGGGCTTTTTTTTAAAATACTTATTTTGCTCAATTTTCCATACTTTCGATCAGGTCGCGGGTGGGGCGAGAGACCCGAAAAAATTTCCGACATCGTTCTAATTTATTCTTTGTATATCCACCCATTCGGATGCTAGGAGACCCCTCGGAGCGAAGACGGCTTGTTTGGGGGGGTTTAGGGGGCTTTTTTTTAAAATACTTATTTTGCTCAATTTTCCATACTTTCGATCAGGTCGCGGGTGGGGCGAGAGACCCGAAAAAATTTCCGACATCGTTCTAATTTATTCTTTGTATATCCACCCATTCGGATGCTAGGAGACCCCTCGGAGCGAAGACGGCTTGTTTGGGGGGGTTTAGGGGGCTTTTTTTTAAAATACTTATTTTGCTCAATTTTCCATACTTTCGATCAGGTCGCGGGTGGGGCGAGAGACCCGAAAAAATTTCCGACATCGTTCTAATTTATTCTTTGTATATCCACCCATTCGGATGCTAGGAGACCCCTCGGAGCGAAGACGGCTTGTTTGGGGGGGTTTAGGGGGCTTTTTTTTAAAATACTTATTTTGCTCAATTTTCCATACTTTCGATCAGGTCGCGGGTGGGGCGAGAGACCCGAAAAAATTTCCGACATCGTTCTAATTTATTCTTTGTATATCCACCCATTCGGATGCTAGGAGACCCCTCGGAGCGAAGACGGCTTGTTTGGGGGGGTTTAGGGGGCTTTTTTTTAAAATACTTATTTTGCTCAATTTTCCATACTTTCGATCAGGTCGCGGGTGGGGCGAGAGACCCGAAAAAATTTCCGACATCGTTCTAATTTATTCTTTGTATATCCACCCATTCGGATGCTAGGAGACCCCTCGGAGCGAAGACGGCTTGTTTGGGGGGGTTTAGGGGGCTTTTTTTTAAAATACTTATTTTGCTCAATTTTCCATACTTTCGATCAGGTCGCGGGTGGGGCGAGAGACCCGAAAAAATTTCCGACATCGTTCTAATTTATTCTTTGTATATCCACCCATTCGGATGCTAGGAGACCCCTCGGAGCGAAGACGGCTTGTTTGGGGGGGTTTAGGGGGCTTTTTTTTAAAATACTTATTTTGCTCAATTTTCCATACTTTCGATCAGGTCGCGGGTGGGGCGAGAGACCCGAAAAAATTTCCGACATCGTTCTAATTTATTCTTTGTATATCCACCCATTCGGATGCTAGGAGACCCCTCGGAGCGAAGACGGCTTGTTTGGGGGGGTTTAGGGGGCTTTTTTTTAAAATACTTATTTTGCTCAATTTTCCATACTTTCGATCAGGTCGCGGGTGGGGCGAGAGACCCGAAAAAATTTCCGACATCGTTCTAATTTATTCTTTGTATATCCACCCATTCGGATGCTAGGAGACCCCTCGGAGCGAAGACGGCTTGTTTGGGGGGGTTTAGGGGGCTTTTTTTTAAAATACTTATTTTGCTCAATTTTCCATACTTTCGATCAGGTCGCGGGTGGGGCGAGAGACCCGAAAAAATTTCCGACATCGTTCTAATTTATTCTTTGTATATCCACCCATTCGGATGCTAGGAGACCCCTCGGAGCGAAGACGGCTTGTTTGGGGGGGTTTAGGGGGCTTTTTTTTAAAATACTTATTTTGCTCAATTTTCCATACTTTCGATCAGGTCGCGGGTGGGGCGAGAGACCCGAAAAAATTTCCGACATCGTTCTAATTTATTCTTTGTATATCCACCCATTCGGATGCTAGGAGACCCCTCGGAGCGAAGACGGCTTGTTTGGGGGGGTTTAGGGGGCTTTTTTTTAAAATACTTATTTTGCTCAATTTTCCATACTTTCGATCAGGTCGCGGGTGGGGCGAGAGACCCGAAAAAATTTCCGACATCGTTCTAATTTATTCTTTGTATATCCACCCATTCGGATGCTAGGAGACCCCTCGGAGCGAAGACGGCTTGTTTGGGGGGGTTTAGGGGGCTTTTTTTTAAAATACTTATTTTGCTCAATTTTCCATACTTTCGATCAGGTCGCGGGTGGGGCGAGAGACCCGAAAAAATTTCCGACATCGTTCTAATTTATTCTTTGTATATCCACCCATTCGGATGCTAGGAGACCCCTCGGAGCGAAGACGGCTTGTTTGGGGGGGTTTAGGGGGCTTTTTTTTAAAATACTTATTTTGCTCAATTTTCCATACTTTCGATCAGGTCGCGGGTGGGGCGAGAGACCCGAAAAAATTTCCGACATCGTTCTAATTTATTCTTTGTATATCCACCCATTCGGATGCTAGGAGACCCCTCGGAGCGAAGACGGCTTGTTTGGGGGGGTTTAGGGGGCTTTTTTTTAAAATACTTATTTTGCTCAATTTTCCATACTTTCGATCAGGTCGCGGGTGGGGCGAGAGACCCGAAAAAATTTCCGACATCGTTCTAATTTATTCTTTGTATATCCACCCATTCGGATGCTAGGAGACCCCTCGGAGCGAAGACGGCTTGTTTGGGGGGGTTTAGGGGGCTTTTTTTAAAAATACTTATTTTGCTCAATTTTCCATACTTTCGATCAGGTCGCGGGTGGGGCAGAGACCCGAAAAAATTTCCGACATCGTTCTAATTTATTCTTTGTATATCCACCCATTCGGATGCTAGGAGACCCCTCGGAGCGAAGACGGCTTGTTTGGGGGGGTTTAGGGGGCTTTTTTTTAAAATACTTATTTTGCTCAATTTTCCATACTTTCGATCAGGTCGCGGGTGGGGCGAGAGACCCGAAAAAATTTCCGACATCGTTCTAATTTATTCTTTGTATATCCACCCATTCGGATGCTAGGAGACCCCTCGGAGCGAAGACGGCTTGTTTGGGGGGTTTAGGGGGCTTTTTTTTTAAAATACTTCTTTTGCTCAATTTTCCATACGTTCGATCAGGGCGCGGGTGGGGCTGAGAGACCCGAAAAAATTTCCAGACATCGTTCTAATTTATTCTTTGTATATCCACCCATTCGGATGCTAGGAGACCCCTCGGAGAGTGAAGACAGGCTTGTTTGGGGGGGTTGATGGGGCTTTTTTTAAATTACTTATTTTGCTCAATGTTCCATACTTTCGATCAGGTCGCGGCTGGGGCGAGAGACCGAAAAAATTTCCGGACAATCGTTCTAATTTATTCTTTTGTATATCCACCCATTCGGATGCTAGGAGGACCCCCTCGGAGCGAGACCGGCTTGTTTGGGGGGGTTTAGCGGGAATACTTATTTTGCTCAATTTTCCATACTTTCGATCAGGTCGCGGGTGGGGCGAGAGACCCGAAAAAATTTCCGACATCGTTCTAATTTATTCTTTGTATATCCACCCATTCGGATGCTAGGAGACCCCTCGGAGCGAAGACGGCTTGTTTGGGGGGGTTTAGGGGGCTTTTTTTTAAAATACTTATTTTGCTCAATTTTCCATACTTTCGATCAGGTCGCGGGTGGGGCGAGAGACCCGAAAAAATTTCCGACATCGTTCTAATTTATTCTTTGTATATCCACCCATTCGGATGCTAGGAGACCCCTCGGAGCGAAGACGGCTTGTTTGGGGGGGTTTAGGGGGCTTTTTTTTAAAATACTTATTTTGCTCAATTTTCCATACTTTCGATCAGGTCGCGGGTGGGGCGAGAGACCCGAAAAAATTTCCGACATCGTTCTAATTTATTCTTTGTATATCCACCCATTCGGATGCTAGGAGACCCCTCGGAGCGAAGACGGCTTGTTTGGGGGGGTTTAGGGGGCTTTTTTTTTAAATACTTATTTTGCTCAATTTTCCATACTTTCGATCAGGTCGCGGGTGGGGCGAGAGACCCGAAAAAATTTCCGACATCGTTCTAATTTATTCTTTGTATATCCACCCATTCGGATGCTAGGAGACCCCTCGGAGCGAAGACGGCTTGTTTGGGGGGGTTTAGGGGGCTTTTTTTTAAAATACTTATTTTGCTCAATTTTCCATACTTTCGATCAGGTCGCGGGTGGGGCGAGAGACCCGAAAAAATTTCCGACATCGTTCTAATTTATTCTTTGTATATCCACCCATTCGGATGCTAGGAGACCCCTCGGAGCGAAGACGGCTTGTTTGGGGGGGTTTAGGGGGCTTTTTTTTAAAATACTTATTTTGCTCAATTTTCCATACTTTCGATCAGGTCGCGGGTGGGGCGAGAGACCCGAAAAAATTTCCGACATCGTTCTAATTTATTCTTTGTATATCCACCCATTCGGATGCTAGGAGACCCCTCGGAGCGAAGACGGCTTGTTTGGGGGGGTTTAGGGGGCTTTTTTTTAAAATACTTATTTTGCTCAATTTTCCATACTTTCGATCAGGTCGCGGGTGGGGCGAGAGACCCGAAAAAATTTCCGACATCGTTCTAATTTATTCTTTGTATATCCACCCATTCGGATGCTAGGAGACCCCTCGGAGCGAAGACGGCTTGTTTGGGGGGGTTTAGGGGGCTTTTTTTTAAAATACTTATTTTGCTCAATTTTCCATACTTTCGATCAGGTCGCGGGTGGGGCGAGAGACCCGAAAAAATTTCCGACATCGTTCTAATTTATTCTTTGTATATCCACCCATTCGGATGCTAGGAGACCCCTCGGAGCGAAGACGGCTTGTTTGGGGGGGTTTAGGGGGCTTTTTTTAAAATACTTATTTTGCTCAATTTTCCATACTTTCGATCAGGTCGCGGGTGGGGCGAGAGACCCGAAAAAATTTCCGACATCGTTCTAATTTATTCTTTGTATATCCACCCATTCGGATGCTAGGAGACCCCTCGGAGCGAAGACGGCTTGTTTGGGGGGGTTTAGGGGGCTTTTTTTTAAAATACTTATTTTGCTCAATTTTCCATACTTTCGATCAGGTCGCGGGTGGGGCGAGAGACCCGAAAAAATTTCCGACATCGTTCTAATTTATTCTTTGTATATCCACCCATTCGGATGCTAGGAGACCCCTCGGAGCGAAGACGGCTTGTTTGGGGGGGTTTAGGGGGCTTTTTTTTAAATACTTATTTTGCTCAATTTTCCATACTTTCGATCAGGTCGCGGGTGGGGCGAGAGACCCGAAAAAATTTCCGACATCGTTCTAATTTATTCTTTGTATATCCACCCATTCGGATGCTAGGAGACCCCTCGGAGCGAAGACGGCTTGTTTGGGGGGTTTAGGGGGCTTTTTTTAAAATACTTATTTTGCTCAATTTTCCATACTTTCGATCAGGTCGCGGGTGGGGCGAGAGACCCGAAAAAATTTCCGACATCGTTCTAATTTATTCTTTGTATATCCACCCATTCGGATGCTAGGAGACCCCTCGGAGCGAAGACGGCTTGTTTGGGGGGGTTTAGGGGGCTTTTTTTTAAAATACTTATTTTGCTCAATTTTCCATACTTTCGATCAGGTCGCGGGTGGGGCGAGAGACCCGAAAAAATTTCCGACATCGTTCTAATTTATTCTTTGTATATCCACCCATTCGGATGCTAGGAGACCCCTCGGAGCGAAGACGGCTTGTTTGGGGGGGTTTAGGGGGCTTTTTTTAAAATACTTATTTTGCTCAATTTTCCATACTTTCGATCAGGTCGCGGGTGGGGCGAGAGACCCGAAAAAATTTTCCGACATCGTTCTAATTTATTCTTTGTATATCCACCCATTCGGATGCTAGGAGACCCCTCGGAGCGAAGACGGCTTGTTTGGGGGGGGTTTAGGGGGCTTTTTTTTAAATACTTATTTTGCTCAATTTTCCATACTTTCGATCAGGTCGCGGGTGGGGCGAGAGACCCGAAAAAATTTCCGACATCGTTCTAATTTATTCTTTGTATATCCACCCATTCGGATGCTAGGAGACCCCTCGGAGCGAAGACGGCTTGTTTGGGGGGGTTTAGGGGCTTTTTTTTAAAATACTTATTTTGCTCAATTTTCCATACTTTCGATCAGGTCGCGGGTGGGGCGAGAGACCCGAAAAAATTTCCGACATCGTTCTAATTTATTCTTTGTATATCCACCCATTCGGATGCTAGGAGACCCCTCGGAGCGAAGACGGCTTGTTTGGGGGGGTTTAGGGGGCTTTTTTTTAAAATACTTATTTTGCTCAATTTTCCATACTTTCGATCAGGTCGCGGGTGGGGCGAGAGACCCGAAAAAATTTCCGACATCGTTCTAATTTATTCTTTGTATATCCACCCATTCGGATGCTAGGAGACCCCTCGGAGCGAAGACGGCTTGTTTGGGGGGGTTTAGGGGGCTTTTTTTTAAATACTTATTTTGCTCAATTTTCCATACTTTCGATCAGGTCGCGGGTGGGGCGAGAGACCCGAAAAAATTTCCGACATCGTTCTAATTTATTCTTTGTATATCCACCCATTCGGATGCTAGGAGACCCCTCGGAGCGAAGACGGCTTGTTTGGGGGGGTTTAGGGGGCTTTTTTTTAAAATACTTATTTTGCTCAATTTTCCATACTTTCGATCAGGTCGCGGGTGGGGCGAGAGACCCGAAAAAATTTCCGACATCGTTCTAATTTATTCTTTGTATATCCACCCATTCGGATGCTAGGAGACCCCTCGGAGCGAAGACGGCTTGTTTGGGGGGGTTTAGGGGGCTTTTTTTTAAAATACTTATTTTGCTCAATTTTCCATACTTTCGATCAGGTCGCGGGTGGGGCGAGAGACCCGAAAAAATTTCCGACATCGTTCTAATTTATTCTTTGTATATCCACCCATTCGGATGCTAGGAGACCCCTCGGAGCGAAGACGGCTTGTTTGGGGGGGTTTAGGGGGCTTTTTTTTAAAATACTTATTTTGCTCAATTTTCCATACTTTCGATCAGGTCGCGGGTGGGGCGAGAGACCCGAAAAAATTTCCGACATCGTTCTAATTTATTCTTTGTATATCCACCCATTCGGATGCTAGGAGACCCCTCGGAGCGAAGACGGCTTGTTTGGGGGGGTTTAGGGGGCTTTTTTTTAAATACTTATTTTGCTCAATTTTCCATACTTTCGATCAGGTCGCGGGTGGGGCGAGAGACCCGAAAAAATTTCCGACATCGTTCTAATTTATTCTTTGTATATCCACCCATTCGGATGCTAGGAGACCCCTCGGAGCGAAGACGGCTTGTTTGGGGGGGTTTAGGGGGCTTTTTTTTAAATACTTATTTTGCTCAATTTTCCATACTTTCGATCAGGTCGCGGGTGGGGCGAGAGACCCGAAAAAATTTCCGACATCGTTCTAATTTATTCTTTGTATATCCACCCATTCGGATGCTAGGAGACCCCTCGGAGCGAAGACGGCTTGTTTGGGGGGGTTTAGGGGGCTTTTTTTTAAAATACTTATTTTGCTCAATTTTCCATACTTTCGATCAGGTCGCGGGTGGGGGCGAGAGACCCGAAAAAATTTCCGACATCGTTCTAATTTATTCTTTGTATATCCACCCATTCGGATGCTAGGAGACCCCTCGGAGCGAAGACGGCTTGTTTGGGGGGGTTTAGGGGGCTTTTTTTTAAATACTTATTTTGCTCAATTTTCCATACTTTCGATCAGGTCGCGGGTGGGGCGAGAGACCCGAAAAAATTTCCGACATCGTTCTAATTTATTCTTTGTATATCCACCCATTCGGATGCTAGGAGACCCCTCGGAGCGAAGACGGCTTGTTTGGGGGGGTTTAGGGGGCTTTTTTTTTAAATACTTATTTTGCTCAATTTTCCATACTTTCGATCAGGTCGCGGGTGGGGCGAGAGACCCGAAAAATTTCCGACATCGTTCTAATTTATTCTTTGTATATCCACCCATTCGGATGCTAGGAGACCCCTCGGAGCGAAGACGGCTTGTTTGGGGGGGTTTAGGGGGCTTTTTTTAAAATACTTATTTTGCTCAATTTTCATACTTTCGATCAGGTCGCGGGTGGGGCGAGAGACCCGAAAAAATTTCCGACATCGTTCTAATTTTATTCTTTGTATATCCACCCATTCGGATGCTAGGAGACCCCTCGGAGCGAAGACGGCTTGTTTGGGGGGGGTTTAGGGGGCTTTTTTTAAAATACTTATTTTGCTCAATTTTTCCATACTTTCGATCAGGTCGCGGGTGGGGCGAGAGACCCGAAAAAATTTCCGACATCGTTCTAATTTATTCTTTGTATATCCACCCATTCGGATGCTAGGAGACCCCTCGGAGCGAAGACGGCTTGTTTGGGGGGGTTTAGGGGGCTTTTTTTTAAAATACTTATTTTGCTCAATTTTCCATACTTTCGATCAGGTCGCGGGTGGGGCGAGAGACCCGAAAAAATTTCCGACATCGTTCTAATTTATTCTTTGTATATCCACCCATTCGGATGCTAGGAGACCCCTCGGAGCGAAGACGGCTTGTTTGGGGGGGTTTAGGGGGCTTTTTTTTAAAATACTTATTTTGCTCAATTTTCCATACTTTCGATCAGGTCGCGGGTGGGGCGAGAGACCCGAAAAAATTTCCGACATCGTTCTAATTTATTCTTTGTATATCCA
>NW_026974311.1:0-42235 GCF_037042905.1 Lytechinus pictus | reverse complement strand
TGTTGTTTTTTATGTAAAATAAAGTTCCCCGATATCAAAATGTCCACATGGTCGAACACCCCCCCCCCCTCTCTCTCTCTCCCTCTCTCTCTATCTATCCCTCTGTCTCTTACTGGCTCTATACAAATAATAAGGTAAATAACGCAAAAATGGTTAACGAGACCTCAGTGAGGCTCAAGAAGTAAACGTAAAAAATGAAATGAAATGAAACGATTCTTACAAATCTGGCAATATGAAATTTGAAAAAAATGGGAGGGGTGTGGTCGAAGATGAAATAGTAGAAGTAGTAGAAGCAGTAGTAGTATACCAAAGTCAAGAAGTAACAAAAAAAAGTTTTGGAATGGCAAAACTTGTACCATTATTCAGATTACAATATATTATGTCGCAGATTGTTGTTGTCGTCGAGCGCCCCCTTGTGGCGAAATTTTCCTTGTCTCGGTGTTCTGCATGGCGTTATATTGAGAAGCTGTAGTTACTATGCTATACAATACTGGATAAAGATTTTTAATGTATTCATATACGTGTGTTTTAAAGTGGGTACGACGAAAAATATAGAAATAAATAGCGTTTAGAAATTCGAGTTTGTCTTCGAATAGGGAAATGACAGAAGCGGCAATGATGATGATGACGATGATGATAACAATGATAATAATAAATAATAATAATGATGATGATAATAACAATAAGAAGAAGAAGAAAAGAAGAAGACGAAGAAAAAGAAGAAGAAGACGAAGAAAAAGAAGAAGAAAAAGAATAAGAAAAGAAGAAGAAGGAGAAGAAGAAGAAAAAAAAAGAAGAAGACTCTTTTTTGAGTGAAGCTAGTGAAGCGGGCGACACAGTGGTGGTGGTGCTGGCAACCTGGGGAGGTTTCCTACCACGTACGCAACCATGACGTATAATGATGATTTCTCGGGGAAGGGGACACTTGTTTTGTTTACACCGCAACTGTAAATACGTATACCAAGATGGCTGAGAAGGATACCAAGAAGGCTCCTAAGAAGAAACCAGCGACCCATCCGCCTGCTGCTGAGATGGTTATGACAGCAATCAGCGAATTGAAGGAGCGGAATGGATCTTCGCTCCAGGCAATCAAGAAGTACATCGAGCAGAACTTCGATGTCCAGATGGACCGACAGCTCATATTCATCAAGAAGGCTCTAAAGGCTGGTGTGGAGAAGGGCAAACTTACGCAGACGAAGGGTAAAGGTGCTTCGGGGTCATTCAAGTTGAATGTGCAAGCAGCCAAGGCACAAGCAGCGGAGAAGGCCAAGAAGGAGAAAGAGAGAGCCAAACAGCAAGCACAGCGGGAGAAGGAAAAGGCGAAATCTGCAGCCCAGAAGGAGAAGAAGCAGAAGGCAGCCGCCGCTAAGAAGGCAAAGGCAGCACCAAAGAAAGTGAAGAAGCCTGCAAAGAAGACTAAGACCACTGAGAAGAAAGAAAAGAAAAAGACACCAAAGAAGAAAGTCCCTGCCAAGAAGTCGACACCCAAGAAGGCAGTAACCAAGAAGCCAAAGGCTTCGAACCCCAAGAAACCCGCAGCAAAGAAAGTAGCGGCAAAGAAATCCAAGTGATTTCTGCATAGCCACTTTCCAGTGCCAACAAAACGGCTCTTTTCAGAGCCACCAAATTTCCAAGAAAGAATACCTGTCTGTATGAAAAAAAATAATATAAAGAAATATTCTTATAGCATTGTCCATATTGTGGCAATCCTATGGTATAAACCTTAAAAAATGATGAAATGTGAGGATTGTGTATTCATTCAAATTATAAAGTAGCCACGGAATTATGAAATGTAACATTATAAGAAGAATGAAAAAGAAGGGGGTGTTTAAATGGTGGGCGGGATGTGAATGACATATAAAGGTATGAAAATGTATATGTACTAACTATCTATAAAAATTACATAATAGGAAACAATATATATATATATATATATATATGAATAAAATCGAAGAGACAGAATCAAAGGTCAAAATGAAGAAAACGAAATATATGCAAGTGCAAAGAATATGAGGGGGTCGGTATTACTGGAGGATTTAAAATGCATACATTTGAAATATTGCCTTATATTCGAGTACTATGTACAATGTCTTCCGAAAATTATGCGATTTTTTCCCCCCGAAGGATCATTATTCCGTGCGTTTTCAGGGCGGGGACTCTTTTCAGAAATTATATCGGCGTCGGCACAAGGGGGCGCTCTGAATTCGCCGGCGGGTCGGCGCGGTGACGAATTTCGTCACCCACGTCCGCAATCCGACCACAATTGCCGCTGCTCTCGCTTTTTAACTCATTCGCTCAGCGTAACATCCAGTCTTCAGTATCGTACACAACTAGCTCTCATTCATCAAGATGTCAGGTCGCGGAAAAGGAGGAAAGGGTCTCGGAAAGGGTGGTGCCAAGCGTCATCGCAAGGTTCTCCGAGACAACATCCAAGGTATCACGAAGCCTGCTATCCGCCGTCTAGCAAGAAGAGGTGGAGTCAAGAGGATCTCTGGTCTCATCTACGAAGAGACACGCGGTGTACTGAAAGTCTTCTTGGAGAATGTCATCCGTGATGCCGTCACCTACTGTGAGCATGCCAAGCGCAAGACTGTCACAGCCATGGACGTGGTCTATGCACTAAAGAGGCAGGGCCGTACTCTGTACGGTTTCGGCGGCTAATCTAACCATATGGTTATGACTACAAATAACGGCTCTTTTCAGAGCCACCACATGAGCAAGAAAGAATGCTGTTGATTTTAATTAATGACTAGATAATGATATAAATTAATCCGAGATTAAATGAATTTTATCTTTGCGTATATTGCAATGTAGGTCAAGAATGATTAGGGGATAATTTCAGATATTTATATGAATAATTTCAGATATTCATATACATGGTAATATATAAAAATATAAAATATCATGTACCAGTGAATACTAAATAACTTACAAACAGCACTATCATCATATTGCCTTAAACCGAGTGCGATTCACACGTAGCTAGCCAAAGAGGTGCGGGTCAGATTCAGAGTTGTGGTACGGTTTCGTTTTTTTTTAATAGCAATTATATAGGAATATTTACAACATTTGAACGAAAAGAAGAGTTCCATTACATAGCAACAAGATGCAAAAAATGTTGTTTTTTGTCATGACCAATGACGAACAAAAATATATTATTCATAGATCGCTGCAATATAACCTTGGTGAACTGTATACTTCGTAATGATCATAAGCAAGAAATATAAACAACACGGCAGCGATAAAAAATGTATGCATCATATGCGTTATAATGTAATTAAACGACTATGATATAAACGATAACTAGTGTAAAGTCTCGATTTCTTTCAAGTAATCGAACGGCCGTGGATATACTTGGGATAGGGCGAGGTAGGTAGAGAAAAGAGATTGGGTGACAGACGGAGAGAGAGTGAACATTTTTTTTACAGGAAAATGTTAGCCTTCGCCCCTGGTTATCTATCCAGGTCGCTGTTAAGTCAGATTTTGCCAACTAAAAAAAAAACGGCGTAAACTTCTTATTCTAGTTTAAGAAAATCCAGATCATTAGGCGTGGTTTTTTCGATTTAATTAAAATCAGGTACTTTTCAACGAGAGTTTGTGCCGTTAATTAGGAATAAGGAATATTTATCTTTATAGAGGAACATTTACAATAAAGATGAATTTGTATTTTGACAGGTTCGCAGGGAGGCATTTTTTGGTATGTCTTGATGAAGTAAATTGATAAGTAAAAATGGAAAAAAATATCACCATTTTCAATTTTCACGATACCCAGTTAAAAACCAGGTCATTATTTTGTGCAACTTTACCAGGAAAGGGAACAATTTTAATTCCACCCGATAAAAATTGTACAAGTTGTAACGACATATCGCCACTTGCCGTCAGTGGGCCTATTACATCACAACAAGTCGTCGCTTTCGTCTCCATCATCATAATTGTACTCTTTTCTATGTGGATATTGATTAAAAAACATATAGATTTCGCTCAGCATAGAGTTTAGCATATGTAATAAACTGGGATGTTGTCCTGTTTTCGAAAGAGTTTTTACTGATCCCTAAAGTCGGTCAAAACAAAATAAGAAGAAAATAGAATCACCACACTAATTGCTCACTTACAATACTCTGTCGCCATCTCTCGACCAGGGGCAGTACAGGCGCCAATTGGCCAATGAATGAAAGACCGGGGCTCATTTGCATACGGACCGAACCGCGCCGCACCCGGACGCGGTGTATAAATAGGGCTATTGGGACGGTGCACTCGCATTAGCAACAGAATATCTGATCGACGCACACGTTTCGCTACATTCTTCACATACCAGCTTACATTCATCATGGCTCCAACAGGTCAAGTTGCCAAGAAAGGTTCCAAGAAAGCAGTCAAGGCGCCCCGGCCCAGCGGTGGCAAGAAAAGGCACAGGAAAAGGAAGGAGAGCTACGGAATCTACATCTACAAGGTCCTCAAGCAGGTTCACCCCGATACTGGAATCTCTAGCCGGGCCATGACGATCATGAACAGCTTCGTCAACGACATCTTTGAGCGAATTGCCGGCGAATCTTCTCGGCTGGCCAAATACAACAAGAAGTCAACCATCAGCAGTCGTGAGATCCAGACCGCTGTCCGCCTACTTCTTCCAGGGGAGCTTGCTAAGCACGCCGTGAGTGAGGGCACCAAAGCGGTGACGAAGTATACCACATCTAAATAGAGAGAGTTCTACTCTCTGTACAAACAACGGCCCTTTTCAGGGCCACACAAATATTCAAGAAAGAATGCATTATGTAGTATAAGCATTATGATAAGCATTATGATAATAAATAAGCGTAAATAAGGAATAAATAAGCATATGAATGAACGGTGGAATATATTAAACAAATAATATTAAAATAAGATGCAATAAAATGCAATAACTTAAATAAATTAAAATAAGATGCAATAAAATGCAATAACTTAAATAAATTAAAATAAAATGCAATAACTAAAAGGGTGCCGATGATTAGGCATGATCATGGAAAAAAGTATTGATGCGGGTCTATATTCGTGTGTTTATGAATGCATGCATAGAGTTATAAATAAATACTGAATAAGGGGAGTCGGGGGACACAGGAGGCAAAGAAAGTCCACACTAGCATGTTTGAGAAGGCAGGAGTAAGGAGGGGGGGGTGGTGTCTTGATTATTCATTCACACATGATGCCCCTTTTCCTCAATTTCTTTTACCTATAACTTCGGCACCCCATTGGTGTCTTCACTCACGCAGTGCCGTTATGAACAGCGCCACCTTCCGATAAAAATAAATGACGGCACCCTATCACGCTTCGCGCGTTATGACAATAGAACAACCCAACTGACCAATCACAAGAGCTCTGCGGACGGCGCCGTCGGGTTTGGGATCTCGCGTTGCTCATATAAATAGCGATCATTTTTCAGCAGCAGTCACTCATCTCGTTTTCTACGTTCGATTCGCAGACTTACCATCAGACAAGTAACCAACCATGGCACGCACGAAGCAGACGGCTCGCAAATCTACCGGAGGGAAGGCTCCCCGAAAGCAGTTGGCAACCAAGGCGGCCAGGAAGAGTGCTCCAGCCACCGGAGGCGTTAAAAAACCACATAGGTACAGGCCTGGAACTGTCGCCCTGAGAGAGATCCGCCGCTACCAGAAAAGCACCGAGCTTCTGATCCGAAAACTCCCATTCCAGCGGCTAGTGAGGGAGATTGCCCAGGACTTCAAAACAGAGCTCCGCTTCCAGAGTTCCGCCGTGATGGCCCTTCAAGAAGCTAGCGAGGCCTATCTGGTCGGGCTATTTGAAGATACCAACCTGTGCGCCATCCATGCCAAGAGAGTTACCATCATGCCGAAAGATATCCAGCTGGCCCGTCGAATCCGCGGAGAACGCGCCTAGAGCGCCAATGCACTACAGCCTGTATGGCATTCCAAAACGGCTCTTTTCAGAGCCACCATAACATCACGAAAGAATCACTGCTATAATATATATTAATACGATATGTAATATATAAATAATAAATAGAAATACAGAATCCTTTTGATAATTGATATATACAATAGAAACAATGCACATTTTACATAATACTGGGCCGTGATATAAGGTCGGGATTTTTTAATTACATATAGAAAGTTCATTAGAGGGAGCGGGAGAAAGGGGGGGGGGGGTAATTACCTGTATTTGATGAAGAGTGAGTGCGTATGTCACATGCCACTGTCCATATATTGCCGTGCCTTGCACCATGACACCCTCTTCCCCTCTGTTCCTATTGAAATTAGAGGAAAAAAATAAACCATTGATAAAATCACAGGAACAGTCCATACGTAGTTTTAATCATTTTTTTTCAAATAAAAGAAATGGGGAATCGCCAGGTTTTCCTTTCTGTTATTTGAATGTAGGATTTATATAGGTTAGTCGGTATACTTTTCCTAATAAATATATTATATGGAGTACATAATCATTTCTTTTTTCAAGTGGGTTTCTTTGTAATTTTTTTAAAATAAGAATTCACTTGTCATTCTGTTATTAGAATATAAAATACATGTATTCGCTAATTCTATCGTATTTTACTCAGATCCTATGCAGCAATATTGCAACATAGTCACGAGCTTCTAAATTGAGTTGCGTGCTCGATTATTTCATATCAAATGTTGGTGTGCACGTCATCATTTTTTTCAAGAAAATGAAATAAGTGGTGCACGTGGAGGAGGAGGTTTAAATTGGGTTCCTCAGTCGATTAGTGGTGCACGTGAGGGAGTATGGTTAGCTAAAGTACAAAATGAGAATGAATGCGTCGCATGATGGCAGCATTCACGATATTCATTTTTTTTAGGCGCCCGGACCACGGACAGCGGTCAGCGTACCGCTGATTGGTTGATAGTCACAATAGCCCGGCGGTCAACGCGAACGCCACATCGCGTATAAAAAGGCAGAAAAAAGCAGTGAGTAGTCATTACACAAATGCACATTGCTCCGGTCTAATCTTCAATTCGCTGTCGTCTCATCTCATTAATAAAACATCATGTCTGGAAGAGGAAAGAGTGGAAAGGCACGAACCAAGGCAAAGACTCGCTCATCCCGTGCTGGTCTTCAGTTCCCAGTGGGACGTGTTCACCGATTTCTTCGCAAGGGCAGTTATGCACAGAGGGTAGGCGCTGGAGCACCCGTCTACATGGCTGCAGTACTGGAGTACCTGACTGCCGAAATCTTGGAACTCGCCGGCAATGCTGCTCGTGACAACAAGAAGTCAAGGATCATCCCTCGTCACCTTCAGCTCGCCGTACGCAACGACGAGGAACTGAACAAACTATTGGGTGGTGTGACAATCGCCCAAGGTGGTGTACTGCCAAACATCCAAGCCGTGTTGCTTCCAAAGAAGACTGCAAAATCAAGCTAGCTTGCTTCTACAAAACCAAACCAAACAACGGCCCTTTTAAGGGCCACTAATTATTCACGAAAGAATCTTGTTGTTTTTTATGTAAAATAAAGTTCCCCGATATCAAAATGTCCACATGGTCGAACACCCCCCCCCCCTCTCTCTCTCTCCCTCTCTCTCTATCTATCCCTCTGTCTCTTACTGGCTCTATACAAATAATAAGGTAAATAACGCAAAAATGGTTAACGAGACCTCAGTGAGGCTCAAGAAGTAAACGTAAAAAATGAAATGAAATGAAACGATTCTTACAAATCTGGCAATATGAAATTTGAAAAAAATGGGAGGGGTGTGGTCGAAGATGAAATAGTAGAAGTAGTAGAAGCAGTAGTAGTATACCAAAGTCAAGAAGTAACAAAAAAAAGTTTTGGAATGGCAAAACTTGTACCATTATTCAGATTACAATATATTATGTCGCAGATTGTTGTTGTCGTCGAGCGCCCCCTTGTGGCGAAATTTTCCTTGTCTCGGTGTTCTGCATGGCGTTATATTGAGAAGCTGTAGTTACTATGCTATACAATACTGGATAAAGATTTTTAATGTATTCATATACGTGTGTTTTAAAGTGGGTACGACGAAAAATATAGAAATAAATAGCGTTTAGAAATTCGAGTTTGTCTTCGAATAGGGAAATGACAGAAGCGGCAATGATGATGATGACGATGATGATAACAATGATAATAATAAATAATAATAATGATGATGATAATAACAATAAGAAGAAGAAGAAAAGAAGAAGACGAAGAAAAAGAAGAAGAAGACGAAGAAAAAGAAGAAGAAAAAGAATAAGAAAAGAAGAAGAAGGAGAAGAAGAAGAAAAAAAAAGAAGAAGACTCTTTTTTGAGTGAAGCTAGTGAAGCGGGCGACACAGTGGTGGTGGTGCTGGCAACCTGGGGAGGTTTCCTACCACGTACGCAACCATGACGTATAATGATGATTTCTCGGGGAAGGGGACACTTGTTTTGTTTACACCGCAACTGTAAATACGTATACCAAGATGGCTGAGAAGGATACCAAGAAGGCTCCTAAGAAGAAACCAGCGACCCATCCGCCTGCTGCTGAGATGGTTATGACAGCAATCAGCGAATTGAAGGAGCGGAATGGATCTTCGCTCCAGGCAATCAAGAAGTACATCGAGCAGAACTTCGATGTCCAGATGGACCGACAGCTCATATTCATCAAGAAGGCTCTAAAGGCTGGTGTGGAGAAGGGCAAACTTACGCAGACGAAGGGTAAAGGTGCTTCGGGGTCATTCAAGTTGAATGTGCAAGCAGCCAAGGCACAAGCAGCGGAGAAGGCCAAGAAGGAGAAAGAGAGAGCCAAACAGCAAGCACAGCGGGAGAAGGAAAAGGCGAAATCTGCAGCCCAGAAGGAGAAGAAGCAGAAGGCAGCCGCCGCTAAGAAGGCAAAGGCAGCACCAAAGAAAGTGAAGAAGCCTGCAAAGAAGACTAAGACCACTGAGAAGAAAGAAAAGAAAAAGACACCAAAGAAGAAAGTCCCTGCCAAGAAGTCGACACCCAAGAAGGCAGTAACCAAGAAGCCAAAGGCTTCGAACCCCAAGAAACCCGCAGCAAAGAAAGTAGCGGCAAAGAAATCCAAGTGATTTCTGCATAGCCACTTTCCAGTGCCAACAAAACGGCTCTTTTCAGAGCCACCAAATTTCCAAGAAAGAATACCTGTCTGTATGAAAAAAAATAATATAAAGAAATATTCTTATAGCATTGTCCATATTGTGGCAATCCTATGGTATAAACCTTAAAAAATGATGAAATGTGAGGATTGTGTATTCATTCAAATTATAAAGTAGCCACGGAATTATGAAATGTAACATTATAAGAAGAATGAAAAAGAAGGGGGTGTTTAAATGGTGGGCGGGATGTGAATGACATATAAAGGTATGAAAATGTATATGTACTAACTATCTATAAAAATTACATAATAGGAAACAATATATATATATATATATATATATGAATAAAATCGAAGAGACAGAATCAAAGGTCAAAATGAAGAAAACGAAATATATGCAAGTGCAAAGAATATGAGGGGGTCGGTATTACTGGAGGATTTAAAATGCATACATTTGAAATATTGCCTTATATTCGAGTACTATGTACAATGTCTTCCGAAAATTATGCGATTTTTTCCCCCCGAAGGATCATTATTCCGTGCGTTTTCAGGGCGGGGACTCTTTTCAGAAATTATATCGGCGTCGGCACAAGGGGGCGCTCTGAATTCGCCGGCGGGTCGGCGCGGTGACGAATTTCGTCACCCACGTCCGCAATCCGACCACAATTGCCGCTGCTCTCGCTTTTTAACTCATTCGCTCAGCGTAACATCCAGTCTTCAGTATCGTACACAACTAGCTCTCATTCATCAAGATGTCAGGTCGCGGAAAAGGAGGAAAGGGTCTCGGAAAGGGTGGTGCCAAGCGTCATCGCAAGGTTCTCCGAGACAACATCCAAGGTATCACGAAGCCTGCTATCCGCCGTCTAGCAAGAAGAGGTGGAGTCAAGAGGATCTCTGGTCTCATCTACGAAGAGACACGCGGTGTACTGAAAGTCTTCTTGGAGAATGTCATCCGTGATGCCGTCACCTACTGTGAGCATGCCAAGCGCAAGACTGTCACAGCCATGGACGTGGTCTATGCACTAAAGAGGCAGGGCCGTACTCTGTACGGTTTCGGCGGCTAATCTAACCATATGGTTATGACTACAAATAACGGCTCTTTTCAGAGCCACCACATGAGCAAGAAAGAATGCTGTTGATTTTAATTAATGACTAGATAATGATATAAATTAATCCGAGATTAAATGAATTTTATCTTTGCGTATATTGCAATGTAGGTCAAGAATGATTAGGGGATAATTTCAGATATTTATATGAATAATTTCAGATATTCATATACATGGTAATATATAAAAATATAAAATATCATGTACCAGTGAATACTAAATAACTTACAAACAGCACTATCATCATATTGCCTTAAACCGAGTGCGATTCACACGTAGCTAGCCAAAGAGGTGCGGGTCAGATTCAGAGTTGTGGTACGGTTTCGTTTTTTTTTAATAGCAATTATATAGGAATATTTACAACATTTGAACGAAAAGAAGAGTTCCATTACATAGCAACAAGATGCAAAAAATGTTGTTTTTTGTCATGACCAATGACGAACAAAAATATATTATTCATAGATCGCTGCAATATAACCTTGGTGAACTGTATACTTCGTAATGATCATAAGCAAGAAATATAAACAACACGGCAGCGATAAAAAATGTATGCATCATATGCGTTATAATGTAATTAAACGACTATGATATAAACGATAACTAGTGTAAAGTCTCGATTTCTTTCAAGTAATCGAACGGCCGTGGATATACTTGGGATAGGGCGAGGTAGGTAGAGAAAAGAGATTGGGTGACAGACGGAGAGAGAGTGAACATTTTTTTTACAGGAAAATGTTAGCCTTCGCCCCTGGTTATCTATCCAGGTCGCTGTTAAGTCAGATTTTGCCAACTAAAAAAAAAACGGCGTAAACTTCTTATTCTAGTTTAAGAAAATCCAGATCATTAGGCGTGGTTTTTTCGATTTAATTAAAATCAGGTACTTTTCAACGAGAGTTTGTGCCGTTAATTAGGAATAAGGAATATTTATCTTTATAGAGGAACATTTACAATAAAGATGAATTTGTATTTTGACAGGTTCGCAGGGAGGCATTTTTTGGTATGTCTTGATGAAGTAAATTGATAAGTAAAAATGGAAAAAAATATCACCATTTTCAATTTTCACGATACCCAGTTAAAAACCAGGTCATTATTTTGTGCAACTTTACCAGGAAAGGGAACAATTTTAATTCCACCCGATAAAAATTGTACAAGTTGTAACGACATATCGCCACTTGCCGTCAGTGGGCCTATTACATCACAACAAGTCGTCGCTTTCGTCTCCATCATCATAATTGTACTCTTTTCTATGTGGATATTGATTAAAAAACATATAGATTTCGCTCAGCATAGAGTTTAGCATATGTAATAAACTGGGATGTTGTCCTGTTTTCGAAAGAGTTTTTACTGATCCCTAAAGTCGGTCAAAACAAAATAAGAAGAAAATAGAATCACCACACTAATTGCTCACTTACAATACTCTGTCGCCATCTCTCGACCAGGGGCAGTACAGGCGCCAATTGGCCAATGAATGAAAGACCGGGGCTCATTTGCATACGGACCGAACCGCGCCGCACCCGGACGCGGTGTATAAATAGGGCTATTGGGACGGTGCACTCGCATTAGCAACAGAATATCTGATCGACGCACACGTTTCGCTACATTCTTCACATACCAGCTTACATTCATCATGGCTCCAACAGGTCAAGTTGCCAAGAAAGGTTCCAAGAAAGCAGTCAAGGCGCCCCGGCCCAGCGGTGGCAAGAAAAGGCACAGGAAAAGGAAGGAGAGCTACGGAATCTACATCTACAAGGTCCTCAAGCAGGTTCACCCCGATACTGGAATCTCTAGCCGGGCCATGACGATCATGAACAGCTTCGTCAACGACATCTTTGAGCGAATTGCCGGCGAATCTTCTCGGCTGGCCAAATACAACAAGAAGTCAACCATCAGCAGTCGTGAGATCCAGACCGCTGTCCGCCTACTTCTTCCAGGGGAGCTTGCTAAGCACGCCGTGAGTGAGGGCACCAAAGCGGTGACGAAGTATACCACATCTAAATAGAGAGAGTTCTACTCTCTGTACAAACAACGGCCCTTTTCAGGGCCACACAAATATTCAAGAAAGAATGCATTATGTAGTATAAGCATTATGATAAGCATTATGATAATAAATAAGCGTAAATAAGGAATAAATAAGCATATGAATGAACGGTGGAATATATTAAACAAATAATATTAAAATAAGATGCAATAAAATGCAATAACTTAAATAAATTAAAATAAGATGCAATAAAATGCAATAACTTAAATAAATTAAAATAAAATGCAATAACTAAAAGGGTGCCGATGATTAGGCATGATCATGGAAAAAAGTATTGATGCGGGTCTATATTCGTGTGTTTATGAATGCATGCATAGAGTTATAAATAAATACTGAATAAGGGGAGTCGGGGGACACAGGAGGCAAAGAAAGTCCACACTAGCATGTTTGAGAAGGCAGGAGTAAGGAGGGGGGGGTGGTGTCTTGATTATTCATTCACACATGATGCCCCTTTTCCTCAATTTCTTTTACCTATAACTTCGGCACCCCATTGGTGTCTTCACTCACGCAGTGCCGTTATGAACAGCGCCACCTTCCGATAAAAATAAATGACGGCACCCTATCACGCTTCGCGCGTTATGACAATAGAACAACCCAACTGACCAATCACAAGAGCTCTGCGGACGGCGCCGTCGGGTTTGGGATCTCGCGTTGCTCATATAAATAGCGATCATTTTTCAGCAGCAGTCACTCATCTCGTTTTCTACGTTCGATTCGCAGACTTACCATCAGACAAGTAACCAACCATGGCACGCACGAAGCAGACGGCTCGCAAATCTACCGGAGGGAAGGCTCCCCGAAAGCAGTTGGCAACCAAGGCGGCCAGGAAGAGTGCTCCAGCCACCGGAGGCGTTAAAAAACCACATAGGTACAGGCCTGGAACTGTCGCCCTGAGAGAGATCCGCCGCTACCAGAAAAGCACCGAGCTTCTGATCCGAAAACTCCCATTCCAGCGGCTAGTGAGGGAGATTGCCCAGGACTTCAAAACAGAGCTCCGCTTCCAGAGTTCCGCCGTGATGGCCCTTCAAGAAGCTAGCGAGGCCTATCTGGTCGGGCTATTTGAAGATACCAACCTGTGCGCCATCCATGCCAAGAGAGTTACCATCATGCCGAAAGATATCCAGCTGGCCCGTCGAATCCGCGGAGAACGCGCCTAGAGCGCCAATGCACTACAGCCTGTATGGCATTCCAAAACGGCTCTTTTCAGAGCCACCATAACATCACGAAAGAATCACTGCTATAATATATATTAATACGATATGTAATATATAAATAATAAATAGAAATACAGAATCCTTTTGATAATTGATATATACAATAGAAACAATGCACATTTTACATAATACTGGGCCGTGATATAAGGTCGGGATTTTTTAATTACATATAGAAAGTTCATTAGAGGGAGCGGGAGAAAGGGGGGGGGGGGTAATTACCTGTATTTGATGAAGAGTGAGTGCGTATGTCACATGCCACTGTCCATATATTGCCGTGCCTTGCACCATGACACCCTCTTCCCCTCTGTTCCTATTGAAATTAGAGGAAAAAAATAAACCATTGATAAAATCACAGGAACAGTCCATACGTAGTTTTAATCATTTTTTTTCAAATAAAAGAAATGGGGAATCGCCAGGTTTTCCTTTCTGTTATTTGAATGTAGGATTTATATAGGTTAGTCGGTATACTTTTCCTAATAAATATATTATATGGAGTACATAATCATTTCTTTTTTCAAGTGGGTTTCTTTGTAATTTTTTTAAAATAAGAATTCACTTGTCATTCTGTTATTAGAATATAAAATACATGTATTCGCTAATTCTATCGTATTTTACTCAGATCCTATGCAGCAATATTGCAACATAGTCACGAGCTTCTAAATTGAGTTGCGTGCTCGATTATTTCATATCAAATGTTGGTGTGCACGTCATCATTTTTTTCAAGAAAATGAAATAAGTGGTGCACGTGGAGGAGGAGGTTTAAATTGGGTTCCTCAGTCGATTAGTGGTGCACGTGAGGGAGTATGGTTAGCTAAAGTACAAAATGAGAATGAATGCGTCGCATGATGGCAGCATTCACGATATTCATTTTTTTTAGGCGCCCGGACCACGGACAGCGGTCAGCGTACCGCTGATTGGTTGATAGTCACAATAGCCCGGCGGTCAACGCGAACGCCACATCGCGTATAAAAAGGCAGAAAAAAGCAGTGAGTAGTCATTACACAAATGCACATTGCTCCGGTCTAATCTTCAATTCGCTGTCGTCTCATCTCATTAATAAAACATCATGTCTGGAAGAGGAAAGAGTGGAAAGGCACGAACCAAGGCAAAGACTCGCTCATCCCGTGCTGGTCTTCAGTTCCCAGTGGGACGTGTTCACCGATTTCTTCGCAAGGGCAGTTATGCACAGAGGGTAGGCGCTGGAGCACCCGTCTACATGGCTGCAGTACTGGAGTACCTGACTGCCGAAATCTTGGAACTCGCCGGCAATGCTGCTCGTGACAACAAGAAGTCAAGGATCATCCCTCGTCACCTTCAGCTCGCCGTACGCAACGACGAGGAACTGAACAAACTATTGGGTGGTGTGACAATCGCCCAAGGTGGTGTACTGCCAAACATCCAAGCCGTGTTGCTTCCAAAGAAGACTGCAAAATCAAGCTAGCTTGCTTCTACAAAACCAAACCAAACAACGGCCCTTTTAAGGGCCACTAATTATTCACGAAAGAATCTTGTTGTTTTTTATGTAAAATAAAGTTCCCCGATATCAAAATGTCCACATGGTCGAACACCCCCCCCCCCCTCTCTCTCTCTCCCTCTCTCTCTATCTATCCCTCTGTCTCTTACTGGCTCTATACAAATAATAAGGTAAATAACGCAAAAATGGTTAACGAGACCTCAGTGAGGCTCAAGAAGTAAACGTAAAAAATGAAATGAAATGAAACGATTCTTACAAATCTGGCAATATGAAATTTGAAAAAAATGGGAGGGGTGTGGTCGAAGATGAAATAGTAGAAGTAGTAGAAGCAGTAGTAGTATACCAAAGTCAAGAAGTAACAAAAAAAAGTTTTGGAATGGCAAAACTTGTACCATTATTCAGATTACAATATATTATGTCGCAGATTGTTGTTGTCGTCGAGCGCCCCCTTGTGGCGAAATTTTCCTTGTCTCGGTGTTCTGCATGGCGTTATATTGAGAAGCTGTAGTTACTATGCTATACAATACTGGATAAAGATTTTTAATGTATTCATATACGTGTGTTTTAAAGTGGGTACGACGAAAAATATAGAAATAAATAGCGTTTAGAAATTCGAGTTTGTCTTCGAATAGGGAAATGACAGAAGCGGCAATGATGATGATGACGATGATGATAACAATGATAATAATAAATAATAATAATGATGATGATAATAACAATAAGAAGAAGAAGAAAAGAAGAAGACGAAGAAAAAGAAGAAGAAGACGAAGAAAAAGAAGAAGAAAAAGAATAAGAAAAGAAGAAGAAGGAGAAGAAGAAGAAAAAAAAAGAAGAAGACTCTTTTTTGAGTGAAGCTAGTGAAGCGGGCGACACAGTGGTGGTGGTGCTGGCAACCTGGGGAGGTTTCCTACCACGTACGCAACCATGACGTATAATGATGATTTCTCGGGGAAGGGGACACTTGTTTTGTTTACACCGCAACTGTAAATACGTATACCAAGATGGCTGAGAAGGATACCAAGAAGGCTCCTAAGAAGAAACCAGCGACCCATCCGCCTGCTGCTGAGATGGTTATGACAGCAATCAGCGAATTGAAGGAGCGGAATGGATCTTCGCTCCAGGCAATCAAGAAGTACATCGAGCAGAACTTCGATGTCCAGATGGACCGACAGCTCATATTCATCAAGAAGGCTCTAAAGGCTGGTGTGGAGAAGGGCAAACTTACGCAGACGAAGGGTAAAGGTGCTTCGGGGTCATTCAAGTTGAATGTGCAAGCAGCCAAGGCACAAGCAGCGGAGAAGGCCAAGAAGGAGAAAGAGAGAGCCAAACAGCAAGCACAGCGGGAGAAGGAAAAGGCGAAATCTGCAGCCCAGAAGGAGAAGAAGCAGAAGGCAGCCGCCGCTAAGAAGGCAAAGGCAGCACCAAAGAAAGTGAAGAAGCCTGCAAAGAAGACTAAGACCACTGAGAAGAAAGAAAAGAAAAAGACACCAAAGAAGAAAGTCCCTGCCAAGAAGTCGACACCCAAGAAGGCAGTAACCAAGAAGCCAAAGGCTTCGAACCCCAAGAAACCCGCAGCAAAGAAAGTAGCGGCAAAGAAATCCAAGTGATTTCTGCATAGCCACTTTCCAGTGCCAACAAAACGGCTCTTTTCAGAGCCACCAAATTTCCAAGAAAGAATACCTGTCTGTATGAAAAAAAATAATATAAAGAAATATTCTTATAGCATTGTCCATATTGTGGCAATCCTATGGTATAAACCTTAAAAAATGATGAAATGTGAGGATTGTGTATTCATTCAAATTATAAAGTAGCCACGGAATTATGAAATGTAACATTATAAGAAGAATGAAAAAGAAGGGGGTGTTTAAATGGTGGGCGGGATGTGAATGACATATAAAGGTATGAAAATGTATATGTACTAACTATCTATAAAAATTACATAATAGGAAACAATATATATATATATATATATATATGAATAAAATCGAAGAGACAGAATCAAAGGTCAAAATGAAGAAAACGAAATATATGCAAGTGCAAAGAATATGAGGGGGTCGGTATTACTGGAGGATTTAAAATGCATACATTTGAAATATTGCCTTATATTCGAGTACTATGTACAATGTCTTCCGAAAATTATGCGATTTTTTCCCCCCGAAGGATCATTATTCCGTGCGTTTTCAGGGCGGGGACTCTTTTCAGAAATTATATCGGCGTCGGCACAAGGGGGCGCTCTGAATTCGCCGGCGGGTCGGCGCGGTGACGAATTTCGTCACCCACGTCCGCAATCCGACCACAATTGCCGCTGCTCTCGCTTTTTAACTCATTCGCTCAGCGTAACATCCAGTCTTCAGTATCGTACACAACTAGCTCTCATTCATCAAGATGTCAGGTCGCGGAAAAGGAGGAAAGGGTCTCGGAAAGGGTGGTGCCAAGCGTCATCGCAAGGTTCTCCGAGACAACATCCAAGGTATCACGAAGCCTGCTATCCGCCGTCTAGCAAGAAGAGGTGGAGTCAAGAGGATCTCTGGTCTCATCTACGAAGAGACACGCGGTGTACTGAAAGTCTTCTTGGAGAATGTCATCCGTGATGCCGTCACCTACTGTGAGCATGCCAAGCGCAAGACTGTCACAGCCATGGACGTGGTCTATGCACTAAAGAGGCAGGGCCGTACTCTGTACGGTTTCGGCGGCTAATCTAACCATATGGTTATGACTACAAATAACGGCTCTTTTCAGAGCCACCACATGAGCAAGAAAGAATGCTGTTGATTTTAATTAATGACTAGATAATGATATAAATTAATCCGAGATTAAATGAATTTTATCTTTGCGTATATTGCAATGTAGGTCAAGAATGATTAGGGGATAATTTCAGATATTTATATGAATAATTTCAGATATTCATATACATGGTAATATATAAAAATATAAAATATCATGTACCAGTGAATACTAAATAACTTACAAACAGCACTATCATCATATTGCCTTAAACCGAGTGCGATTCACACGTAGCTAGCCAAAGAGGTGCGGGTCAGATTCAGAGTTGTGGTACGGTTTCGTTTTTTTTTAATAGCAATTATATAGGAATATTTACAACATTTGAACGAAAAGAAGAGTTCCATTACATAGCAACAAGATGCAAAAAATGTTGTTTTTTGTCATGACCAATGACGAACAAAAATATATTATTCATAGATCGCTGCAATATAACCTTGGTGAACTGTATACTTCGTAATGATCATAAGCAAGAAATATAAACAACACGGCAGCGATAAAAAATGTATGCATCATATGCGTTATAATGTAATTAAACGACTATGATATAAACGATAACTAGTGTAAAGTCTCGATTTCTTTCAAGTAATCGAACGGCCGTGGATATACTTGGGATAGGGCGAGGTAGGTAGAGAAAAGAGATTGGGTGACAGACGGAGAGAGAGTGAACATTTTTTTTACAGGAAAATGTTAGCCTTCGCCCCTGGTTATCTATCCAGGTCGCTGTTAAGTCAGATTTTGCCAACTAAAAAAAAAACGGCGTAAACTTCTTATTCTAGTTTAAGAAAATCCAGATCATTAGGCGTGGTTTTTTCGATTTAATTAAAATCAGGTACTTTTCAACGAGAGTTTGTGCCGTTAATTAGGAATAAGGAATATTTATCTTTATAGAGGAACATTTACAATAAAGATGAATTTGTATTTTGACAGGTTCGCAGGGAGGCATTTTTTGGTATGTCTTGATGAAGTAAATTGATAAGTAAAAATGGAAAAAAATATCACCATTTTCAATTTTCACGATACCCAGTTAAAAACCAGGTCATTATTTTGTGCAACTTTACCAGGAAAGGGAACAATTTTAATTCCACCCGATAAAAATTGTACAAGTTGTAACGACATATCGCCACTTGCCGTCAGTGGGCCTATTACATCACAACAAGTCGTCGCTTTCGTCTCCATCATCATAATTGTACTCTTTTCTATGTGGATATTGATTAAAAAACATATAGATTTCGCTCAGCATAGAGTTTAGCATATGTAATAAACTGGGATGTTGTCCTGTTTTCGAAAGAGTTTTTACTGATCCCTAAAGTCGGTCAAAACAAAATAAGAAGAAAATAGAATCACCACACTAATTGCTCACTTACAATACTCTGTCGCCATCTCTCGACCAGGGGCAGTACAGGCGCCAATTGGCCAATGAATGAAAGACCGGGGCTCATTTGCATACGGACCGAACCGCGCCGCACCCGGACGCGGTGTATAAATAGGGCTATTGGGACGGTGCACTCGCATTAGCAACAGAATATCTGATCGACGCACACGTTTCGCTACATTCTTCACATACCAGCTTACATTCATCATGGCTCCAACAGGTCAAGTTGCCAAGAAAGGTTCCAAGAAAGCAGTCAAGGCGCCCCGGCCCAGCGGTGGCAAGAAAAGGCACAGGAAAAGGAAGGAGAGCTACGGAATCTACATCTACAAGGTCCTCAAGCAGGTTCACCCCGATACTGGAATCTCTAGCCGGGCCATGACGATCATGAACAGCTTCGTCAACGACATCTTTGAGCGAATTGCCGGCGAATCTTCTCGGCTGGCCAAATACAACAAGAAGTCAACCATCAGCAGTCGTGAGATCCAGACCGCTGTCCGCCTACTTCTTCCAGGGGAGCTTGCTAAGCACGCCGTGAGTGAGGGCACCAAAGCGGTGACGAAGTATACCACATCTAAATAGAGAGAGTTCTACTCTCTGTACAAACAACGGCCCTTTTCAGGGCCACACAAATATTCAAGAAAGAATGCATTATGTAGTATAAGCATTATGATAAGCATTATGATAATAAATAAGCGTAAATAAGGAATAAATAAGCATATGAATGAACGGTGGAATATATTAAACAAATAATATTAAAATAAGATGCAATAAAATGCAATAACTTAAATAAATTAAAATAAGATGCAATAAAATGCAATAACTTAAATAAATTAAAATAAAATGCAATAACTAAAAGGGTGCCGATGATTAGGCATGATCATGGAAAAAAGTATTGATGCGGGTCTATATTCGTGTGTTTATGAATGCATGCATAGAGTTATAAATAAATACTGAATAAGGGGAGTCGGGGGACACAGGAGGCAAAGAAAGTCCACACTAGCATGTTTGAGAAGGCAGGAGTAAGGAGGGGGGGGTGGTGTCTTGATTATTCATTCACACATGATGCCCCTTTTCCTCAATTTCTTTTACCTATAACTTCGGCACCCCATTGGTGTCTTCACTCACGCAGTGCCGTTATGAACAGCGCCACCTTCCGATAAAAATAAATGACGGCACCCTATCACGCTTCGCGCGTTATGACAATAGAACAACCCAACTGACCAATCACAAGAGCTCTGCGGACGGCGCCGTCGGGTTTGGGATCTCGCGTTGCTCATATAAATAGCGATCATTTTTCAGCAGCAGTCACTCATCTCGTTTTCTACGTTCGATTCGCAGACTTACCATCAGACAAGTAACCAACCATGGCACGCACGAAGCAGACGGCTCGCAAATCTACCGGAGGGAAGGCTCCCCGAAAGCAGTTGGCAACCAAGGCGGCCAGGAAGAGTGCTCCAGCCACCGGAGGCGTTAAAAAACCACATAGGTACAGGCCTGGAACTGTCGCCCTGAGAGAGATCCGCCGCTACCAGAAAAGCACCGAGCTTCTGATCCGAAAACTCCCATTCCAGCGGCTAGTGAGGGAGATTGCCCAGGACTTCAAAACAGAGCTCCGCTTCCAGAGTTCCGCCGTGATGGCCCTTCAAGAAGCTAGCGAGGCCTATCTGGTCGGGCTATTTGAAGATACCAACCTGTGCGCCATCCATGCCAAGAGAGTTACCATCATGCCGAAAGATATCCAGCTGGCCCGTCGAATCCGCGGAGAACGCGCCTAGAGCGCCAATGCACTACAGCCTGTATGGCATTCCAAAACGGCTCTTTTCAGAGCCACCATAACATCACGAAAGAATCACTGCTATAATATATATTAATACGATATGTAATATATAAATAATAAATAGAAATACAGAATCCTTTTGATAATTGATATATACAATAGAAACAATGCACATTTTACATAATACTGGGCCGTGATATAAGGTCGGGATTTTTTAATTACATATAGAAAGTTCATTAGAGGGAGCGGGAGAAAGGGGGGGGGGGGTAATTACCTGTATTTGATGAAGAGTGAGTGCGTATGTCACATGCCACTGTCCATATATTGCCGTGCCTTGCACCATGACACCCTCTTCCCCTCTGTTCCTATTGAAATTAGAGGAAAAAAATAAACCATTGATAAAATCACAGGAACAGTCCATACGTAGTTTTAATCATTTTTTTTCAAATAAAAGAAATGGGGAATCGCCAGGTTTTCCTTTCTGTTATTTGAATGTAGGATTTATATAGGTTAGTCGGTATACTTTTCCTAATAAATATATTATATGGAGTACATAATCATTTCTTTTTTCAAGTGGGTTTCTTTGTAATTTTTTTAAAATAAGAATTCACTTGTCATTCTGTTATTAGAATATAAAATACATGTATTCGCTAATTCTATCGTATTTTACTCAGATCCTATGCAGCAATATTGCAACATAGTCACGAGCTTCTAAATTGAGTTGCGTGCTCGATTATTTCATATCAAATGTTGGTGTGCACGTCATCATTTTTTTCAAGAAAATGAAATAAGTGGTGCACGTGGAGGAGGAGGTTTAAATTGGGTTCCTCAGTCGATTAGTGGTGCACGTGAGGGAGTATGGTTAGCTAAAGTACAAAATGAGAATGAATGCGTCGCATGATGGCAGCATTCACGATATTCATTTTTTTTAGGCGCCCGGACCACGGACAGCGGTCAGCGTACCGCTGATTGGTTGATAGTCACAATAGCCCGGCGGTCAACGCGAACGCCACATCGCGTATAAAAAGGCAGAAAAAAGCAGTGAGTAGTCATTACACAAATGCACATTGCTCCGGTCTAATCTTCAATTCGCTGTCGTCTCATCTCATTAATAAAACATCATGTCTGGAAGAGGAAAGAGTGGAAAGGCACGAACCAAGGCAAAGACTCGCTCATCCCGTGCTGGTCTTCAGTTCCCAGTGGGACGTGTTCACCGATTTCTTCGCAAGGGCAGTTATGCACAGAGGGTAGGCGCTGGAGCACCCGTCTACATGGCTGCAGTACTGGAGTACCTGACTGCCGAAATCTTGGAACTCGCCGGCAATGCTGCTCGTGACAACAAGAAGTCAAGGATCATCCCTCGTCACCTTCAGCTCGCCGTACGCAACGACGAGGAACTGAACAAACTATTGGGTGGTGTGACAATCGCCCAAGGTGGTGTACTGCCAAACATCCAAGCCGTGTTGCTTCCAAAGAAGACTGCAAAATCAAGCTAGCTTGCTTCTACAAAACCAAACCAAACAACGGCCCTTTTAAGGGCCACTAATTATTCACGAAAGAATCTTGTTGTTTTTTATGTAAAATAAAGTTCCCCGATATCAAAATGTCCACATGGTCGAACACCCCCCCCCCCCTCTCTCTCTCTCCCTCTCTCTCTATCTATCCCTCTGTCTCTTACTGGCTCTATACAAATAATAAGGTAAATAACGCAAAAATGGTTAACGAGACCTCAGTGAGGCTCAAGAAGTAAACGTAAAAAATGAAATGAAATGAAACGATTCTTACAAATCTGGCAATATGAAATTTGAAAAAAATGGGAGGGGTGTGGTCGAAGATGAAATAGTAGAAGTAGTAGAAGCAGTAGTAGTATACCAAAGTCAAGAAGTAACAAAAAAAAGTTTTGGAATGGCAAAACTTGTACCATTATTCAGATTACAATATATTATGTCGCAGATTGTTGTTGTCGTCGAGCGCCCCCTTGTGGCGAAATTTTCCTTGTCTCGGTGTTCTGCATGGCGTTATATTGAGAAGCTGTAGTTACTATGCTATACAATACTGGATAAAGATTTTTAATGTATTCATATACGTGTGTTTTAAAGTGGGTACGACGAAAAATATAGAAATAAATAGCGTTTAGAAATTCGAGTTTGTCTTCGAATAGGGAAATGACAGAAGCGGCAATGATGATGATGACGATGATGATAACAATGATAATAATAAATAATAATAATGATGATGATAATAACAATAAGAAGAAGAAGAAAAGAAGAAGACGAAGAAAAAGAAGAAGAAGACGAAGAAAAAGAAGAAGAAAAAGAATAAGAAAAGAAGAAGAAGGAGAAGAAGAAGAAAAAAAAAGAAGAAGACTCTTTTTTGAGTGAAGCTAGTGAAGCGGGCGACACAGTGGTGGTGGTGCTGGCAACCTGGGGAGGTTTCCTACCACGTACGCAACCATGACGTATAATGATGATTTCTCGGGGAAGGGGACACTTGTTTTGTTTACACCGCAACTGTAAATACGTATACCAAGATGGCTGAGAAGGATACCAAGAAGGCTCCTAAGAAGAAACCAGCGACCCATCCGCCTGCTGCTGAGATGGTTATGACAGCAATCAGCGAATTGAAGGAGCGGAATGGATCTTCGCTCCAGGCAATCAAGAAGTACATCGAGCAGAACTTCGATGTCCAGATGGACCGACAGCTCATATTCATCAAGAAGGCTCTAAAGGCTGGTGTGGAGAAGGGCAAACTTACGCAGACGAAGGGTAAAGGTGCTTCGGGGTCATTCAAGTTGAATGTGCAAGCAGCCAAGGCACAAGCAGCGGAGAAGGCCAAGAAGGAGAAAGAGAGAGCCAAACAGCAAGCACAGCGGGAGAAGGAAAAGGCGAAATCTGCAGCCCAGAAGGAGAAGAAGCAGAAGGCAGCCGCCGCTAAGAAGGCAAAGGCAGCACCAAAGAAAGTGAAGAAGCCTGCAAAGAAGACTAAGACCACTGAGAAGAAAGAAAAGAAAAAGACACCAAAGAAGAAAGTCCCTGCCAAGAAGTCGACACCCAAGAAGGCAGTAACCAAGAAGCCAAAGGCTTCGAACCCCAAGAAACCCGCAGCAAAGAAAGTAGCGGCAAAGAAATCCAAGTGATTTCTGCATAGCCACTTTCCAGTGCCAACAAAACGGCTCTTTTCAGAGCCACCAAATTTCCAAGAAAGAATACCTGTCTGTATGAAAAAAAATAATATAAAGAAATATTCTTATAGCATTGTCCATATTGTGGCAATCCTATGGTATAAACCTTAAAAAATGATGAAATGTGAGGATTGTGTATTCATTCAAATTATAAAGTAGCCACGGAATTATGAAATGTAACATTATAAGAAGAATGAAAAAGAAGGGGGTGTTTAAATGGTGGGCGGGATGTGAATGACATATAAAGGTATGAAAATGTATATGTACTAACTATCTATAAAAATTACATAATAGGAAACAATATATATATATATATATATATATGAATAAAATCGAAGAGACAGAATCAAAGGTCAAAATGAAGAAAACGAAATATATGCAAGTGCAAAGAATATGAGGGGGTCGGTATTACTGGAGGATTTAAAATGCATACATTTGAAATATTGCCTTATATTCGAGTACTATGTACAATGTCTTCCGAAAATTATGCGATTTTTTCCCCCCGAAGGATCATTATTCCGTGCGTTTTCAGGGCGGGGACTCTTTTCAGAAATTATATCGGCGTCGGCACAAGGGGGCGCTCTGAATTCGCCGGCGGGTCGGCGCGGTGACGAATTTCGTCACCCACGTCCGCAATCCGACCACAATTGCCGCTGCTCTCGCTTTTTAACTCATTCGCTCAGCGTAACATCCAGTCTTCAGTATCGTACACAACTAGCTCTCATTCATCAAGATGTCAGGTCGCGGAAAAGGAGGAAAGGGTCTCGGAAAGGGTGGTGCCAAGCGTCATCGCAAGGTTCTCCGAGACAACATCCAAGGTATCACGAAGCCTGCTATCCGCCGTCTAGCAAGAAGAGGTGGAGTCAAGAGGATCTCTGGTCTCATCTACGAAGAGACACGCGGTGTACTGAAAGTCTTCTTGGAGAATGTCATCCGTGATGCCGTCACCTACTGTGAGCATGCCAAGCGCAAGACTGTCACAGCCATGGACGTGGTCTATGCACTAAAGAGGCAGGGTCGTACTCTGTACGGTTTCGGCGGCTAATCTAACCATATGGTTATGACTACAAATAACGGCTCTTTTCAGAGCCACCACATGAGCAAGAAAGAATGCTGTTGATTTTAATTAATGACTAGATAATGATATAAATTAATCCGAGATTAAATGAATTTTATCTTTGCGTATATTGCAATGTAGGTCAAGAATGATTAGGGGATAATTTCAGATATTTATATGAATAATTTCAGATATTCATATACATGGTAATATATAAAAATATAAAATATCATGTACCAGTGAATACTAAATAACTTACAAACAGCACTATCATCATATTGCCTTAAACCGAGTGCGATTCACACGTAGCTAGCCAAAGAGGTGCGGGTCAGATTCAGAGTTGTGGTACGGTTTCGTTTTTTTTTAATAGCAATTATATAGGAATATTTACAACATTTGAACGAAAAGAAGAGTTCCATTACATAGCAACAAGATGCAAAAAATGTTGTTTTTTGTCATGACCAATGACGAACAAAAATATATTATTCATAGATCGCTGCAATATAACCTTGGTGAACTGTATACTTCGTAATGATCATAAGCAAGAAATATAAACAACACGGCAGCGATAAAAAATGTATGCATCATATGCGTTATAATGTAATTAAACGACTATGATATAAACGATAACTAGTGTAAAGTCTCGATTTCTTTCAAGTAATCGAACGGCCGTGGATATACTTGGGATAGGGCGAGGTAGGTAGAGAAAAGAGATTGGGTGACAGACGGAGAGAGAGTGAACATTTTTTTTACAGGAAAATGTTAGCCTTCGCCCCTGGTTATCTATCCAGGTCGCTGTTAAGTCAGATTTTGCCAACTAAAAAAAAAACGGCGTAAACTTCTTATTCTAGTTTAAGAAAATCCAGATCATTAGGCGTGGTTTTTTCGATTTAATTAAAATCAGGTACTTTTCAACGAGAGTTTGTGCCGTTAATTAGGAATAAGGAATATTTATCTTTATAGAGGAACATTTACAATAAAGATGAATTTGTATTTTGACAGGTTCGCAGGGAGGCATTTTTTGGTATGTCTTGATGAAGTAAATTGATAAGTAAAAATGGAAAAAAATATCACCATTTTCAATTTTCACGATACCCAGTTAAAAACCAGGTCATTATTTTGTGCAACTTTACCAGGAAAGGGAACAATTTTAATTCCACCCGATAAAAATTGTACAAGTTGTAACGACATATCGCCACTTGCCGTCAGTGGGCCTATTACATCACAACAAGTCGTCGCTTTCGTCTCCATCATCATAATTGTACTCTTTTCTATGTGGATATTGATTAAAAAACATATAGATTTCGCTCAGCATAGAGTTTAGCATATGTAATAAACTGGGATGTTGTCCTGTTTTCGAAAGAGTTTTTACTGATCCCTAAAGTCGGTCAAAACAAAATAAGAAGAAAATAGAATCACCACACTAATTGCTCACTTACAATACTCTGTCGCCATCTCTCGACCAGGGGCAGTACAGGCGCCAATTGGCCAATGAATGAAAGACCGGGGCTCATTTGCATACGGACCGAACCGCGCCGCACCCGGACGCGGTGTATAAATAGGGCTATTGGGACGGTGCACTCGCATTAGCAACAGAATATCTGATCGACGCACACGTTTCGCTACATTCTTCACATACCAGCTTACATTCATCATGGCTCCAACAGGTCAAGTTGCCAAGAAAGGTTCCAAGAAAGCAGTCAAGGCGCCCCGGCCCAGCGGTGGCAAGAAAAGGCACAGGAAAAGGAAGGAGAGCTACGGAATCTACATCTACAAGGTCCTCAAGCAGGTTCACCCCGATACTGGAATCTCTAGCCGGGCCATGACGATCATGAACAGCTTCGTCAACGACATCTTTGAGCGAATTGCCGGCGAATCTTCTCGGCTGGCCAAATACAACAAGAAGTCAACCATCAGCAGTCGTGAGATCCAGACCGCTGTCCGCCTACTTCTTCCAGGGGAGCTTGCTAAGCACGCCGTGAGTGAGGGCACCAAAGCGGTGACGAAGTATACCACATCTAAATAGAGAGAGTTCTACTCTCTGTACAAACAACGGCCCTTTTCAGGGCCACACAAATATTCAAGAAAGAATGCATTATGTAGTATAAGCATTATGATAAGCATTATGATAATAAATAAGCGTAAATAAGGAATAAATAAGCATATGAATGAACGGTGGAATATATTAAACAAATAATATTAAAATAAGATGCAATAAAATGCAATAACTTAAATAAATTAAAATAAGATGCAATAAAATGCAATAACTTAAATAAATTAAAATAAAATGCAATAACTAAAAGGGTGCCGATGATTAGGCATGATCATGGAAAAAAGTATTGATGCGGGTCTATATTCGTGTGTTTATGAATGCATGCATAGAGTTATAAATAAATACTGAATAAGGGGAGTCGGGGGACACAGGAGGCAAAGAAAGTCCACACTAGCATGTTTGAGAAGGCAGGAGTAAGGAGGGGGGGGGTGGTGTCTTGATTATTCATTCACACATGATGCCCCTTTTCCTCAATTTCTTTTACCTATAACTTCGGCACCCCATTGGTGTCTTCACTCACGCAGTGCCGTTATGAACAGCGCCACCTTCCGATAAAAATAAATGACGGCACCCTATCACGCTTCGCGCGTTATGACAATAGAACAACCCAACTGACCAATCACAAGAGCTCTGCGGACGGCGCCGTCGGGTTTGGGATCTCGCGTTGCTCATATAAATAGCGATCATTTTTCAGCAGCAGTCACTCATCTCGTTTTCTACGTTCGATTCGCAGACTTACCATCAGACAAGTAACCAACCATGGCACGCACGAAGCAGACGGCTCGCAAATCTACCGGAGGGAAGGCTCCCCGAAAGCAGTTGGCAACCAAGGCGGCCAGGAAGAGTGCTCCAGCCACCGGAGGCGTTAAAAAACCACATAGGTACAGGCCTGGAACTGTCGCCCTGAGAGAGATCCGCCGCTACCAGAAAAGCACCGAGCTTCTGATCCGAAAACTCCCATTCCAGCGGCTAGTGAGGGAGATTGCCCAGGACTTCAAAACAGAGCTCCGCTTCCAGAGTTCCGCCGTGATGGCCCTTCAAGAAGCTAGCGAGGCCTATCTGGTCGGGCTATTTGAAGATACCAACCTGTGCGCCATCCATGCCAAGAGAGTTACCATCATGCCGAAAGATATCCAGCTGGCCCGTCGAATCCGCGGAGAACGCGCCTAGAGCGCCAATGCACTACAGCCTGTATGGCATTCCAAAACGGCTCTTTTCAGAGCCACCATAACATCACGAAAGAATCACTGCTATAATATATATTAATACGATATGTAATATATAAATAATAAATAGAAATACAGAATCCTTTTGATAATTGATATATACAATAGAAACAATGCACATTTTACATAATACTGGGCCGTGATATAAGGTCGGGATTTTTTAATTACATATAGAAAGTTCATTAGAGGGAGCGGGAGAAAGGGGGGGGGGGGTAATTACCTGTATTTGATGAAGAGTGAGTGCGTATGTCACATGCCACTGTCCATATATTGCCGTGCCTTGCACCATGACACCCTCTTCCCCTCTGTTCCTATTGAAATTAGAGGAAAAAAATAAACCATTGATAAAATCACAGGAACAGTCCATACGTAGTTTTAATCATTTTTTTTCAAATAAAAGAAATGGGGAATCGCCAGGTTTTCCTTTCTGTTATTTGAATGTAGGATTTATATAGGTTAGTCGGTATACTTTTCCTAATAAATATATTATATGGAGTACATAATCATTTCTTTTTTCAAGTGGGTTTCTTTGTAATTTTTTTAAAATAAGAATTCACTTGTCATTCTGTTATTAGAATATAAAATACATGTATTCGCTAATTCTATCGTATTTTACTCAGATCCTATGCAGCAATATTGCAACATAGTCACGAGCTTCTAAATTGAGTTGCGTGCTCGATTATTTCATATCAAATGTTGGTGTGCACGTCATCATTTTTTTCAAGAAAATGAAATAAGTGGTGCACGTGGAGGAGGAGGTTTAAATTGGGTTCCTCAGTCGATTAGTGGTGCACGTGAGGGAGTATGGTTAGCTAAAGTACAAAATGAGAATGAATGCGTCGCATGATGGCAGCATTCACGATATTCATTTTTTTTAGGCGCCCGGACCACGGACAGCGGTCAGCGTACCGCTGATTGGTTGATAGTCACAATAGCCCGGCGGTCAACGCGAACGCCACATCGCGTATAAAAAGGCAGAAAAAAGCAGTGAGTAGTCATTACACAAATGCACATTGCTCCGGTCTAATCTTCAATTCGCTGTCGTCTCATCTCATTAATAAAACATCATGTCTGGAAGAGGAAAGAGTGGAAAGGCACGAACCAAGGCAAAGACTCGCTCATCCCGTGCTGGTCTTCAGTTCCCAGTGGGACGTGTTCACCGATTTCTTCGCAAGGGCAGTTATGCACAGAGGGTAGGCGCTGGAGCACCCGTCTACATGGCTGCAGTACTGGAGTACCTGACTGCCGAAATCTTGGAACTCGCCGGCAATGCTGCTCGTGACAACAAGAAGTCAAGGATCATCCCTCGTCACCTTCAGCTCGCCGTACGCAACGACGAGGAACTGAACAAACTATTGGGTGGTGTGACAATCGCCCAAGGTGGTGTACTGCCAAACATCCAAGCCGTGTTGCTTCCAAAGAAGACTGCAAAATCAAGCTAGCTTGCTTCTACAAAACCAAACCAAACAACGGCCCTTTTAAGGGCCACTAATTATTCACGAAAGAATCTTGTTGTTTTTTATGTAAAATAAAGTTCCCCGATATCAAAATGTCCACATGGTCGAACACCCCCCCCCCCTCTCTCTCTCTCCCTCTCTCTCTATCTATCCCTCTGTCTCTTACTGGCTCTATACAAATAATAAGGTAAATAACGCAAAAATGGTTAACGAGACCTCAGTGAGGCTCAAGAAGTAAACGTAAAAAATGAAATGAAATGAAACGATTCTTACAAATCTGGCAATATGAAATTTGAAAAAAATGGGAGGGGTGTGGTCGAAGATGAAATAGTAGAAGTAGTAGAAGCAGTAGTAGTATACCAAAGTCAAGAAGTAACAAAAAAAAGTTTTGGAATGGCAAAACTTGTACCATTATTCAGATTACAATATATTATGTCGCAGATTGTTGTTGTCGTCGAGCGCCCCCTTGTGGCGAAATTTTCCTTGTCTCGGTGTTCTGCATGGCGTTATATTGAGAAGCTGTAGTTACTATGCTATACAATACTGGATAAAGATTTTTAATGTATTCATATACGTGTGTTTTAAAGTGGGTACGACGAAAAATATAGAAATAAATAGCGTTTAGAAATTCGAGTTTGTCTTCGAATAGGGAAATGACAGAAGCGGCAATGATGATGATGACGATGATGATAACAATGATAATAATAAATAATAATAATGATGATGATAATAACAATAAGAAGAAGAAGAAAAGAAGAAGACGAAGAAAAAGAAGAAGAAGACGAAGAAAAAGAAGAAGAAAAAGAATAAGAAAAGAAGAAGAAGGAGAAGAAGAAGAAAAAAAAAGAAGAAGACTCTTTTTTGAGTGAAGCTAGTGAAGCGGGCGACACAGTGGTGGTGGTGCTGGCAACCTGGGGAGGTTTCCTACCACGTACGCAACCATGACGTATAATGATGATTTCTCGGGGAAGGGGACACTTGTTTTGTTTACACCGCAACTGTAAATACGTATACCAAGATGGCTGAGAAGGATACCAAGAAGGCTCCTAAGAAGAAACCAGCGACCCATCCGCCTGCTGCTGAGATGGTTATGACAGCAATCAGCGAATTGAAGGAGCGGAATGGATCTTCGCTCCAGGCAATCAAGAAGTACATCGAGCAGAACTTCGATGTCCAGATGGACCGACAGCTCATATTCATCAAGAAGGCTCTAAAGGCTGGTGTGGAGAAGGGCAAACTTACGCAGACGAAGGGTAAAGGTGCTTCGGGGTCATTCAAGTTGAATGTGCAAGCAGCCAAGGCACAAGCAGCGGAGAAGGCCAAGAAGGAGAAAGAGAGAGCCAAACAGCAAGCACAGCGGGAGAAGGAAAAGGCGAAATCTGCAGCCCAGAAGGAGAAGAAGCAGAAGGCAGCCGCCGCTAAGAAGGCAAAGGCAGCACCAAAGAAAGTGAAGAAGCCTGCAAAGAAGACTAAGACCACTGAGAAGAAAGAAAAGAAAAAGACACCAAAGAAGAAAGTCCCTGCCAAGAAGTCGACACCCAAGAAGGCAGTAACCAAGAAGCCAAAGGCTTCGAACCCCAAGAAACCCGCAGCAAAGAAAGTAGCGGCAAAGAAATCCAAGTGATTTCTGCATAGCCACTTTCCAGTGCCAACAAAACGGCTCTTTTCAGAGCCACCAAATTTCCAAGAAAGAATACCTGTCTGTATGAAAAAAAATAATATAAAGAAATATTCTTATAGCATTGTCCATATTGTGGCAATCCTATGGTATAAACCTTAAAAAATGATGAAATGTGAGGATTGTGTATTCATTCAAATTATAAAGTAGCCACGGAATTATGAAATGTAACATTATAAGAAGAATGAAAAAGAAGGGGGTGTTTAAATGGTGGGCGGGATGTGAATGACATATAAAGGTATGAAAATGTATATGTACTAACTATCTATAAAAATTACATAATAGGAAACAATATATATATATATATATATATATGAATAAAATCGAAGAGACAGAATCAAAGGTCAAAATGAAGAAAACGAAATATATGCAAGTGCAAAGAATATGAGGGGGTCGGTATTACTGGAGGATTTAAAATGCATACATTTGAAATATTGCCTTATATTCGAGTACTATGTACAATGTCTTCCGAAAATTATGCGATTTTTTCCCCCCGAAGGATCATTATTCCGTGCGTTTTCAGGGCGGGGACTCTTTTCAGAAATTATATCGGCGTCGGCACAAGGGGGCGCTCTGAATTCGCCGGCGGGTCGGCGCGGTGACGAATTTCGTCACCCACGTCCGCAATCCGACCACAATTGCCGCTGCTCTCGCTTTTTAACTCATTCGCTCAGCGTAACATCCAGTCTTCAGTATCGTACACAACTAGCTCTCATTCATCAAGATGTCAGGTCGCGGAAAAGGAGGAAAGGGTCTCGGAAAGGGTGGTGCCAAGCGTCATCGCAAGGTTCTCCGAGACAACATCCAAGGTATCACGAAGCCTGCTATCCGCCGTCTAGCAAGAAGAGGTGGAGTCAAGAGGATCTCTGGTCTCATCTACGAAGAGACACGCGGTGTACTGAAAGTCTTCTTGGAGAATGTCATCCGTGATGCCGTCACCTACTGTGAGCATGCCAAGCGCAAGACTGTCACAGCCATGGACGTGGTCTATGCACTAAAGAGGCAGGGCCGTACTCTGTACGGTTTCGGCGGCTAATCTAACCATATGGTTATGACTACAAATAACGGCTCTTTTCAGAGCCACCACATGAGCAAGAAAGAATGCTGTTGATTTTAATTAATGACTAGATAATGATATAAATTAATCCGAGATTAAATGAATTTTATCTTTGCGTATATTGCAATGTAGGTCAAGAATGATTAGGGGATAATTTCAGATATTTATATGAATAATTTCAGATATTCATATACATGGTAATATATAAAAATATAAAATATCATGTACCAGTGAATACTAAATAACTTACAAACAGCACTATCATCATATTGCCTTAAACCGAGTGCGATTCACACGTAGCTAGCCAAAGAGGTGCGGGTCAGATTCAGAGTTGTGGTACGGTTTCGTTTTTTTTTAATAGCAATTATATAGGAATATTTACAACATTTGAACGAAAAGAAGAGTTCCATTACATAGCAACAAGATGCAAAAAATGTTGTTTTTTGTCATGACCAATGACGAACAAAAATATATTATTCATAGATCGCTGCAATATAACCTTGGTGAACTGTATACTTCGTAATGATCATAAGCAAGAAATATAAACAACACGGCAGCGATAAAAAATGTATGCATCATATGCGTTATAATGTAATTAAACGACTATGATATAAACGATAACTAGTGTAAAGTCTCGATTTCTTTCAAGTAATCGAACGGCCGTGGATATACTTGGGATAGGGCGAGGTAGGTAGAGAAAAGAGATTGGGTGACAGACGGAGAGAGAGTGAACATTTTTTTTACAGGAAAATGTTAGCCTTCGCCCCTGGTTATCTATCCAGGTCGCTGTTAAGTCAGATTTTGCCAACTAAAAAAAAAACGGCGTAAACTTCTTATTCTAGTTTAAGAAAATCCAGATCATTAGGCGTGGTTTTTTCGATTTAATTAAAATCAGGTACTTTTCAACGAGAGTTTGTGCCGTTAATTAGGAATAAGGAATATTTATCTTTATAGAGGAACATTTACAATAAAGATGAATTTGTATTTTGACAGGTTCGCAGGGAGGCATTTTTTGGTATGTCTTGATGAAGTAAATTGATAAGTAAAAATGGAAAAAAATATCACCATTTTCAATTTTCACGATACCCAGTTAAAAACCAGGTCATTATTTTGTGCAACTTTACCAGGAAAGGGAACAATTTTAATTCCACCCGATAAAAATTGTACAAGTTGTAACGACATATCGCCACTTGCCGTCAGTGGGCCTATTACATCACAACAAGTCGTCGCTTTCGTCTCCATCATCATAATTGTACTCTTTTCTATGTGGATATTGATTAAAAAACATATAGATTTCGCTCAGCATAGAGTTTAGCATATGTAATAAACTGGGATGTTGTCCTGTTTTCGAAAGAGTTTTTACTGATCCCTAAAGTCGGTCAAAACAAAATAAGAAGAAAATAGAATCACCACACTAATTGCTCACTTACAATACTCTGTCGCCATCTCTCGACCAGGGGCAGTACAGGCGCCAATTGGCCAATGAATGAAAGACCGGGGCTCATTTGCATACGGACCGAACCGCGCCGCACCCGGACGCGGTGTATAAATAGGGCTATTGGGACGGTGCACTCGCATTAGCAACAGAATATCTGATCGACGCACACGTTTCGCTACATTCTTCACATACCAGCTTACATTCATCATGGCTCCAACAGGTCAAGTTGCCAAGAAAGGTTCCAAGAAAGCAGTCAAGGCGCCCCGGCCCAGCGGTGGCAAGAAAAGGCACAGGAAAAGGAAGGAGAGCTACGGAATCTACATCTACAAGGTCCTCAAGCAGGTTCACCCCGATACTGGAATCTCTAGCCGGGCCATGACGATCATGAACAGCTTCGTCAACGACATCTTTGAGCGAATTGCCGGCGAATCTTCTCGGCTGGCCAAATACAACAAGAAGTCAACCATCAGCAGTCGTGAGATCCAGACCGCTGTCCGCCTACTTCTTCCAGGGGAGCTTGCTAAGCACGCCGTGAGTGAGGGCACCAAAGCGGTGACGAAGTATACCACATCTAAATAGAGAGAGTTCTACTCTCTGTACAAACAACGGCCCTTTTCAGGGCCACACAAATATTCAAGAAAGAATGCATTATGTAGTATAAGCATTATGATAAGCATTATGATAATAAATAAGCGTAAATAAGGAATAAATAAGCATATGAATGAACGGTGGAATATATTAAACAAATAATATTAAAATAAGATGCAATAAAATGCAATAACTTAAATAAATTAAAATAAGATGCAATAAAATGCAATAACTTAAATAAATTAAAATAAAATGCAATAACTAAAAGGGTGCCGATGATTAGGCATGATCATGGAAAAAAGTATTGATGCGGGTCTATATTCGTGTGTTTATGAATGCATGCATAGAGTTATAAATAAATACTGAATAAGGGGAGTCGGGGGACACAGGAGGCAAAGAAAGTCCACACTAGCATGTTTGAGAAGGCAGGAGTAAGGAGGGGGGGGTGGTGTCTTGATTATTCATTCACACATGATGCCCCTTTTCCTCAATTTCTTTTACCTATAACTTCGGCACCCCATTGGTGTCTTCACTCACGCAGTGCCGTTATGAACAGCGCCACCTTCCGATAAAAATAAATGACGGCACCCTATCACGCTTCGCGCGTTATGACAATAGAACAACCCAACTGACCAATCACAAGAGCTCTGCGGACGGCGCCGTCGGGTTTGGGATCTCGCGTTGCTCATATAAATAGCGATCATTTTTCAGCAGCAGTCACTCATCTCGTTTTCTACGTTCGATTCGCAGACTTACCATCAGACAAGTAACCAACCATGGCACGCACGAAGCAGACGGCTCGCAAATCTACCGGAGGGAAGGCTCCCCGAAAGCAGTTGGCAACCAAGGCGGCCAGGAAGAGTGCTCCAGCCACCGGAGGCGTTAAAAAACCACATAGGTACAGGCCTGGAACTGTCGCCCTGAGAGAGATCCGCCGCTACCAGAAAAGCACCGAGCTTCTGATCCGAAAACTCCCATTCCAGCGGCTAGTGAGGGAGATTGCCCAGGACTTCAAAACAGAGCTCCGCTTCCAGAGTTCCGCCGTGATGGCCCTTCAAGAAGCTAGCGAGGCCTATCTGGTCGGGCTATTTGAAGATACCAACCTGTGCGCCATCCATGCCAAGAGAGTTACCATCATGCCGAAAGATATCCAGCTGGCCCGTCGAATCCGCGGAGAACGCGCCTAGAGCGCCAATGCACTACAGCCTGTATGGCATTCCAAAACGGCTCTTTTCAGAGCCACCATAACATCACGAAAGAATCACTGCTATAATATATATTAATACGATATGTAATATATAAATAATAAATAGAAATACAGAATCCTTTTGATAATTGATATATACAATAGAAACAATGCACATTTTACATAATACTGGGCCGTGATATAAGGTCGGGATTTTTTAATTACATATAGAAAGTTCATTAGAGGGAGCGGGAGAAAGGGGGGGGGGGGTAATTACCTGTATTTGATGAAGAGTGAGTGCGTATGTCACATGCCACTGTCCATATATTGCCGTGCCTTGCACCATGACACCCTCTTCCCCTCTGTTCCTATTGAAATTAGAGGAAAAAAATAAACCATTGATAAAATCACAGGAACAGTCCATACGTAGTTTTAATCATTTTTTTTCAAATAAAAGAAATGGGGAATCGCCAGGTTTTCCTTTCTGTTATTTGAATGTAGGATTTATATAGGTTAGTCGGTATACTTTTCCTAATAAATATATTATATGGAGTACATAATCATTTCTTTTTTCAAGTGGGTTTCTTTGTAATTTTTTTAAAATAAGAATTCACTTGTCATTCTGTTATTAGAATATAAAATACATGTATTCGCTAATTCTATCGTATTTTACTCAGATCCTATGCAGCAATATTGCAACATAGTCACGAGCTTCTAAATTGAGTTGCGTGCTCGATTATTTCATATCAAATGTTGGTGTGCACGTCATCATTTTTTTCAAGAAAATGAAATAAGTGGTGCACGTGGAGGAGGAGGTTTAAATTGGGTTCCTCAGTCGATTAGTGGTGCACGTGAGGGAGTATGGTTAGCTAAAGTACAAAATGAGAATGAATGCGTCGCATGATGGCAGCATTCACGATATTCATTTTTTTTAGGCGCCCGGACCACGGACAGCGGTCAGCGTACCGCTGATTGGTTGATAGTCACAATAGCCCGGCGGTCAACGCGAACGCCACATCGCGTATAAAAAGGCAGAAAAAAGCAGTGAGTAGTCATTACACAAATGCACATTGCTCCGGTCTAATCTTCAATTCGCTGTCGTCTCATCTCATTAATAAAACATCATGTCTGGAAGAGGAAAGAGTGGAAAGGCACGAACCAAGGCAAAGACTCGCTCATCCCGTGCTGGTCTTCAGTTCCCAGTGGGACGTGTTCACCGATTTCTTCGCAAGGGCAGTTATGCACAGAGGGTAGGCGCTGGAGCACCCGTCTACATGGCTGCAGTACTGGAGTACCTGACTGCCGAAATCTTGGAACTCGCCGGCAATGCTGCTCGTGACAACAAGAAGTCAAGGATCATCCCTCGTCACCTTCAGCTCGCCGTACGCAACGACGAGGAACTGAACAAACTATTGGGTGGTGTGACAATCGCCCAAGGTGGTGTACTGCCAAACATCCAAGCCGTGTTGCTTCCAAAGAAGACTGCAAAATCAAGCTAGCTTGCTTCTACAAAACCAAACCAAACAACGGCCCTTTTAAGGGCCACTAATTATTCACGAAAGAATCTTGTTGTTTTTTATGTAAAATAAAGTTCCCCGATATCAAAATGTCCACATGGTCGAACACCCCCCCCCCCTCTCTCTCTCTCCCTCTCTCTCTATCTATCCCTCTGTCTCTTACTGGCTCTATACAAATAATAAGGTAAATAACGCAAAAATGGTTAACGAGACCTCAGTGAGGCTCAAGAAGTAAACGTAAAAAATGAAATGAAATGAAACGATTCTTACAAATCTGGCAATATGAAATTTGAAAAAAATGGGAGGGGTGTGGTCGAAGATGAAATAGTAGAAGTAGTAGAAGCAGTAGTAGTATACCAAAGTCAAGAAGTAACAAAAAAAAGTTTTGGAATGGCAAAACTTGTACCATTATTCAGATTACAATATATTATGTCGCAGATTGTTGTTGTCGTCGAGCGCCCCCTTGTGGCGAAATTTTCCTTGTCTCGGTGTTCTGCATGGCGTTATATTGAGAAGCTGTAGTTACTATGCTATACAATACTGGATAAAGATTTTTAATGTATTCATATACGTGTGTTTTAAAGTGGGTACGACGAAAAATATAGAAATAAATAGCGTTTAGAAATTCGAGTTTGTCTTCGAATAGGGAAATGACAGAAGCGGCAATGATGATGATGACGATGATGATAACAATGATAATAATAAATAATAATAATGATGATGATAATAACAATAAGAAGAAGAAGAAAAGAAGAAGACGAAGAAAAAGAAGAAGAAGACGAAGAAAAAGAAGAAGAAAAAGAATAAGAAAAGAAGAAGAAGGAGAAGAAGAAGAAAAAAAAAGAAGAAGACTCTTTTTTGAGTGAAGCTAGTGAAGCGGGCGACACAGTGGTGGTGGTGCTGGCAACCTGGGGAGGTTTCCTACCACGTACGCAACCATGACGTATAATGATGATTTCTCGGGGAAGGGGACACTTGTTTTGTTTACACCGCAACTGTAAATACGTATACCAAGATGGCTGAGAAGGATACCAAGAAGGCTCCTAAGAAGAAACCAGCGACCCATCCGCCTGCTGCTGAGATGGTTATGACAGCAATCAGCGAATTGAAGGAGCGGAATGGATCTTCGCTCCAGGCAATCAAGAAGTACATCGAGCAGAACTTCGATGTCCAGATGGACCGACAGCTCATATTCATCAAGAAGGCTCTAAAGGCTGGTGTGGAGAAGGGCAAACTTACGCAGACGAAGGGTAAAGGTGCTTCGGGGTCATTCAAGTTGAATGTGCAAGCAGCCAAGGCACAAGCAGCGGAGAAGGCCAAGAAGGAGAAAGAGAGAGCCAAACAGCAAGCACAGCGGGAGAAGGAAAAGGCGAAATCTGCAGCCCAGAAGGAGAAGAAGCAGAAGGCAGCCGCCGCTAAGAAGGCAAAGGCAGCACCAAAGAAAGTGAAGAAGCCTGCAAAGAAGACTAAGACCACTGAGAAGAAAGAAAAGAAAAAGACACCAAAGAAGAAAGTCCCTGCCAAGAAGTCGACACCCAAGAAGGCAGTAACCAAGAAGCCAAAGGCTTCGAACCCCAAGAAACCCGCAGCAAAGAAAGTAGCGGCAAAGAAATCCAAGTGATTTCTGCATAGCCACTTTCCAGTGCCAACAAAACGGCTCTTTTCAGAGCCACCAAATTTCCAAGAAAGAATACCTGTCTGTATGAAAAAAAATAATATAAAGAAATATTCTTATAGCATTGTCCATATTGTGGCAATCCTATGGTATAAACCTTAAAAAATGATGAAATGTGAGGATTGTGTATTCATTCAAATTATAAAGTAGCCACGGAATTATGAAATGTAACATTATAAGAAGAATGAAAAAGAAGGGGGTGTTTAAATGGTGGGCGGGATGTGAATGACATATAAAGGTATGAAAATGTATATGTACTAACTATCTATAAAAATTACATAATAGGAAACAATATATATATATATATATATATATGAATAAAATCGAAGAGACAGAATCAAAGGTCAAAATGAAGAAAACGAAATATATGCAAGTGCAAAGAATATGAGGGGGTCGGTATTACTGGAGGATTTAAAATGCATACATTTGAAATATTGCCTTATATTCGAGTACTATGTACAATGTCTTCCGAAAATTATGCGATTTTTTCCCCCCGAAGGATCATTATTCCGTGCGTTTTCAGGGCGGGGACTCTTTTCAGAAATTATATCGGCGTCGGCACAAGGGGGCGCTCTGAATTCGCCGGCGGGTCGGCGCGGTGACGAATTTCGTCACCCACGTCCGCAATCCGACCACAATTGCCGCTGCTCTCGCTTTTTAACTCATTCGCTCAGCGTAACATCCAGTCTTCAGTATCGTACACAACTAGCTCTCATTCATCAAGATGTCAGGTCGCGGAAAAGGAGGAAAGGGTCTCGGAAAGGGTGGTGCCAAGCGTCATCGCAAGGTTCTCCGAGACAACATCCAAGGTATCACGAAGCCTGCTATCCGCCGTCTAGCAAGAAGAGGTGGAGTCAAGAGGATCTCTGGTCTCATCTACGAAGAGACACGCGGTGTACTGAAAGTCTTCTTGGAGAATGTCATCCGTGATGCCGTCACCTACTGTGAGCATGCCAAGCGCAAGACTGTCACAGCCATGGACGTGGTCTATGCACTAAAGAGGCAGGGCCGTACTCTGTACGGTTTCGGCGGCTAATCTAACCATATGGTTATGACTACAAATAACGGCTCTTTTCAGAGCCACCACATGAGCAAGAAAGAATGCTGTTGATTTTAATTAATGACTAGATAATGATATAAATTAATCCGAGATTAAATGAATTTTATCTTTGCGTATATTGCAATGTAGGTCAAGAATGATTAGGGGATAATTTCAGATATTTATATGAATAATTTCAGATATTCATATACATGGTAATATATAAAAATATAAAATATCATGTACCAGTGAATACTAAATAACTTACAAACAGCACTATCATCATATTGCCTTAAACCGAGTGCGATTCACACGTAGCTAGCCAAAGAGGTGCGGGTCAGATTCAGAGTTGTGGTACGGTTTCGTTTTTTTTTAATAGCAATTATATAGGAATATTTACAACATTTGAACGAAAAGAAGAGTTCCATTACATAGCAACAAGATGCAAAAAATGTTGTTTTTTGTCATGACCAATGACGAACAAAAATATATTATTCATAGATCGCTGCAATATAACCTTGGTGAACTGTATACTTCGTAATGATCATAAGCAAGAAATATAAACAACACGGCAGCGATAAAAAATGTATGCATCATATGCGTTATAATGTAATTAAACGACTATGATATAAACGATAACTAGTGTAAAGTCTCGATTTCTTTCAAGTAATCGAACGGCCGTGGATATACTTGGGATAGGGCGAGGTAGGTAGAGAAAAGAGATTGGGTGACAGACGGAGAGAGAGTGAACATTTTTTTTACAGGAAAATGTTAGCCTTCGCCCCTGGTTATCTATCCAGGTCGCTGTTAAGTCAGATTTTGCCAACTAAAAAAAAAACGGCGTAAACTTCTTATTCTAGTTTAAGAAAATCCAGATCATTAGGCGTGGTTTTTTCGATTTAATTAAAATCAGGTACTTTTCAACGAGAGTTTGTGCCGTTAATTAGGAATAAGGAATATTTATCTTTATAGAGGAACATTTACAATAAAGATGAATTTGTATTTTGACAGGTTCGCAGGGAGGCATTTTTTGGTATGTCTTGATGAAGTAAATTGATAAGTAAAAATGGAAAAAAATATCACCATTTTCAATTTTCACGATACCCAGTTAAAAACCAGGTCATTATTTTGTGCAACTTTACCAGGAAAGGGAACAATTTTAATTCCACCCGATAAAAATTGTACAAGTTGTAACGACATATCGCCACTTGCCGTCAGTGGGCCTATTACATCACAACAAGTCGTCGCTTTCGTCTCCATCATCATAATTGTACTCTTTTCTATGTGGATATTGATTAAAAAACATATAGATTTCGCTCAGCATAGAGTTTAGCATATGTAATAAACTGGGATGTTGTCCTGTTTTCGAAAGAGTTTTTACTGATCCCTAAAGTCGGTCAAAACAAAATAAGAAGAAAATAGAATCACCACACTAATTGCTCACTTACAATACTCTGTCGCCATCTCTCGACCAGGGGCAGTACAGGCGCCAATTGGCCAATGAATGAAAGACCGGGGCTCATTTGCATACGGACCGAACCGCGCCGCACCCGGACGCGGTGTATAAATAGGGCTATTGGGACGGTGCACTCGCATTAGCAACAGAATATCTGATCGACGCACACGTTTCGCTACATTCTTCACATACCAGCTTACATTCATCATGGCTCCAACAGGTCAAGTTGCCAAGAAAGGTTCCAAGAAAGCAGTCAAGGCGCCCCGGCCCAGCGGTGGCAAGAAAAGGCACAGGAAAAGGAAGGAGAGCTACGGAATCATCTACAAGGTCCTCAAGCAGGTTCACCCCGATACTGGAATCTCTAGCCGGGCCATGACGATCATGAACAGCTTCGTCAACGACATCTTTGAGCGAATTGCCGGCGAATCTTCTCGGCTGGCCAAATACAACAAGAAGTCAACCATCAGCAGTCGTGAGATCCAGACCGCTGTCCGCCTACTTCTTCCAGGGGAGCTTGCTAAGCACGCCGTGAGTGAGGGCACCAAAGCGGTGACGAAGTATACCACATCTAAATAGAGAGAGTTCTACTCTCTGTACAAACAACGGCCCTTTTCAGGGCCACACAAATATTCAAGAAAGAATGCATTATGTAGTATAAGCATTATGATAAGCATTATGATAATAAATAAGCGTAAATAAGGAATAAATAAGCATATGAATGAACGGTGGAATATATTAAACAAATAATATTAAAATAAGATGCAATAAAATGCAATAACTTAAATAAATTAAAATAAGATGCAATAA
>NW_026974310.1:0-42295 GCF_037042905.1 Lytechinus pictus | reverse complement strand
TTAAGTCGTTGGTATTTGTTTTCCTTTATAGTATCACTTTTGTCTCCTTTTTTGTTGTCTTTTTCGTCTCCTTCGTCACCCTTTTTAATAGAGCAGGAATAAACTTTTCGCTTGATGTCCGACATTCAAGGCAATGATGAAAGTCGTTTGTTTGCAAGCACAGGGTCTCCAAGAGACGAGGCGCGCAGTTCAAGGCCTACACCATCATGTGAATTGTTGCGTCACACACAGGTGCGCATCCAAGAAAAAAAACACGACAATATCTCCAAATTATCGTAGGTAGGCATCCGATGGAAACTGAAACAAACCCAATGAAAGATCGGTGGAATGACTGAAGACATCAATCAACCAATATTATTACTGACAGGGATTAAATAGATGATGACGTCATAGTATCCCTTCAAATAGCTTGACTTTGATGGAGCAAGAGCCTACGACCATACCATGCTGAATATACCGGTTCTCGTCCGATCACCGAAGTCAAGCAGCATAGGGCTCGGTTAGTACTTGGATGGGAGACCGCCTGGGAATACCGGGTGTTGTAGGCATTTTTTGCTTCATGAAATGCCCCTTTATTCATTTTTTCATTTTAAGTCGTTGGTATTTGTTTTCCTTTATAGTATCACTTTTGTCTCCTTTTTTGTTGTCTTTTTCGTCTCCTTCGTCACCCTTTTTAATAGAGCAGGAATAAACTTTTCGCTTGATGTCCGACATTCAAGGCAATGATGAAAGTCGTTTGTTTGCAAGCACAGGGTCTCCAAGAGACGAGGCGCGCAGTTCAAGGCCTACACCATCATGTGAATTGTTGCGTCACACACAGGTGCGCATCCAAGAAAAAAAACACGACAATATCTCCAAATTATCGTAGGTAGGCATCCGATGGAAACTGAAACAAACCCAATGAAAGATCGGTGGAATGACTGAAGACATCAATCAACCAATATTATTACTGACAGGGATTAAATAGATGATGACGTCATAGTATCCCTTCAAATAGCTTGACTTTGATGGAGCAAGAGCCTACGACCATACCATGCTGAATATACCGGTTCTCGTCCGATCACCGAAGTCAAGCAGCATAGGGCTCGGTTAGTACTTGGATGGGAGACCGCCTGGGAATACCGGGTGTTGTAGGCATTTTTTGCTTCATGAAATGCCCCTTTATTCATTTTTTCATTTTAAGTCGTTGGTATTTGTTTTCCTTTATAGTATCACTTTTGTCTCCTTTTTTGTTGTCTTTTTCGTCTCCTTCGTCACCCTTTTTAATAGAGCAGGAATAAACTTTTCGCTTGATGTCCGACATTCAAGGCAATGATGAAAGTCGTTTGTTTGCAAGCACAGGGTCTCCAAGAGACGAGGCGCGCAGTTCAAGGCCTACACCATCATGTGAATTGTTGCGTCACACACAGGTGCGCATCCAAGAAAAAAAACACGACAATATCTCCAAATTATCGTAGGTAGGCATCCGATGGAAACTGAAACAAACCCAATGAAAGATCGGTGGAATGACTGAAGACATCAATCAACCAATATTATTACTGACAGGGATTAAATAGATGATGACGTCATAGTATCCCTTCAAATAGCTTGACTTTGATGGAGCAAGAGCCTACGACCATACCATGCTGAATATACCGGTTCTCGTCCGATCACCGAAGTCAAGCAGCATAGGGCTCGGTTAGTACTTGGATGGGAGACCGCCTGGGAATACCGGGTGTTGTAGGCATTTTTTGCTTCATGAAATGCCCCTTTATTCATTTTTTCATTTTAAGTCGTTGGTATTTGTTTTCCTTTATAGTATCACTTTTGTCTCCTTTTTTGTTGTCTTTTTCGTCTCCTTCGTCACCCTTTTTAATAGAGCAGGAATAAACTTTTCGCTTGATGTCCGACATTCAAGGCAATGATGAAAGTCGTTTGTTTGCAAGCACAGGGTCTCCAAGAGACGAGGCGCGCAGTTCAAGGCCTACACCATCATGTGAATTGTTGCGTCACACACAGGTGCGCATCCAAGAAAAAAAACACGACAATATCTCCAAATTATCGTAGGTAGGCATCCGATGGAAACTGAAACAAACCCAATGAAAGATCGGTGGAATGACTGAAGACATCAATCAACCAATATTATTACTGACAGGGATTAAATAGATGATGACGTCATAGTATCCCTTCAAATAGCTTGACTTTGATGGAGCAAGAGCCTACGACCATACCATGCTGAATATACCGGTTCTCGTCCGATCACCGAAGTCAAGCAGCATAGGGCTCGGTTAGTACTTGGATGGGAGACCGCCTGGGAATACCGGGTGTTGTAGGCATTTTTTGCTTCATGAAATGCCCCTTTATTCATTTTTTCATTTTAAGTCGTTGGTATTTGTTTTCCTTTATAGTATCACTTTTGTCTCCTTTTTTGTTGTCTTTTTCGTCTCCTTCGTCACCCTTTTTAATAGAGCAGGAATAAACTTTTCGCTTGATGTCCGACATTCAAGGCAATGATGAAAGTCGTTTGTTTGCAAGCACAGGGTCTCCAAGAGACGAGGCGCGCAGTTCAAGGCCTACACCATCATGTGAATTGTTGCGTCACACACAGGTGCGCATCCAAGAAAAAAAACACGACAATATCTCCAAATTATCGTAGGTAGGCATCCGATGGAAACTGAAACAAACCCAATGAAAGATCGGTGGAATGACTGAAGACATCAATCAACCAATATTATTACTGACAGGGATTAAATAGATGATGACGTCATAGTATCCCTTCAAATAGCTTGACTTTGATGGAGCAAGAGCCTACGACCATACCATGCTGAATATACCGGTTCTCGTCCGATCACCGAAGTCAAGCAGCATAGGGCTCGGTTAGTACTTGGATGGGAGACCGCCTGGGAATACCGGGTGTTGTAGGCATTTTTTGCTTCATGAAATGCCCCTTTATTCATTTTTTCATTTTAAGTCGTTGGTATTTGTTTTCCTTTATAGTATCACTTTTGTCTCCTTTTTTGTTGTCTTTTTCGTCTCCTTCGTCACCCTTTTTAATAGAGCAGGAATAAACTTTTCGCTTGATGTCCGACATTCAAGGCAATGATGAAAGTCGTTTGTTTGCAAGCACAGGGTCTCCAAGAGACGAGGCGCGCAGTTCAAGGCCTACACCATCATGTGAATTGTTGCGTCACACACAGGTGCGCATCCAAGAAAAAAAACACGACAATATCTCCAAATTATCGTAGGTAGGCATCCGATGGAAACTGAAACAAACCCAATGAAAGATCGGTGGAATGACTGAAGACATCAATCAACCAATATTATTACTGACAGGGATTAAATAGATGATGACGTCATAGTATCCCTTCAAATAGCTTGACTTTGATGGAGCAAGAGCCTACGACCATACCATGCTGAATATACCGGTTCTCGTCCGATCACCGAAGTCAAGCAGCATAGGGCTCGGTTAGTACTTGGATGGGAGACCGCCTGGGAATACCGGGTGTTGTAGGCATTTTTTGCTTCATGAAATGCCCCTTTATTCATTTTTTCATTTTAAGTCGTTGGTATTTGTTTTCCTTTATAGTATCACTTTTGTCTCCTTTTTTGTTGTCTTTTTCGTCTCCTTCGTCACCCTTTTTAATAGAGCAGGAATAAACTTTTCGCTTGATGTCCGACATTCAAGGCAATGATGAAAGTCGTTTGTTTGCAAGCACAGGGTCTCCAAGAGACGAGGCGCGCAGTTCAAGGCCTACACCATCATGTGAATTGTTGCGTCACACACAGGTGCGCATCCAAGAAAAAAAACACGACAATATCTCCAAATTATCGTAGGTAGGCATCCGATGGAAACTGAAACAAACCCAATGAAAGATCGGTGGAATGACTGAAGACATCAATCAACCAATATTATTACTGACAGGGATTAAATAGATGATGACGTCATAGTATCCCTTCAAATAGCTTGACTTTGATGGAGCAAGAGCCTACGACCATACCATGCTGAATATACCGGTTCTCGTCCGATCACCGAAGTCAAGCAGCATAGGGCTCGGTTAGTACTTGGATGGGAGACCGCCTGGGAATACCGGGTGTTGTAGGCATTTTTTGCTTCATGAAATGCCCCTTTATTCATTTTTTCATTTTAAGTCGTTGGTATTTGTTTTCCTTTATAGTATCACTTTTGTCTCCTTTTTTGTTGTCTTTTTCGTCTCCTTCGTCACCCTTTTTAATAGAGCAGGAATAAACTTTTCGCTTGATGTCCGACATTCAAGGCAATGATGAAAGTCGTTTGTTTGCAAGCACAGGGTCTCCAAGAGACGAGGCGCGCAGTTCAAGGCCTACACCATCATGTGAATTGTTGCGTCACACACAGGTGCGCATCCAAGAAAAAAAACACGACAATATCTCCAAATTATCGTAGGTAGGCATCCAGATGGAAACTGAAACAAACCCAATGAAAGATCGGTGGAATGACTGAAGACATCAATCAACCAATATTATTACTGACAGGGATTAAATAGATGATGACGTCATAGTATCCCTTCAAATAGCTTGACTTTGATGGAGCAAGAGCCTACGACCATACCATGCTGAATATACCGGTTCTCGTCCGATCACCGAAGTCAAGCAGCATAGGGCTCGGTTAGTACTTGGATGGGAGACCGCCTGGGAATACCGGGTGTTGTAGGCATTTTTTGCTTCATGAAATGCCCCTTTATTCATTTTTTCATTTTAAGTCGTTGGTATTTGTTTTCCTTTATAGTATCACTTTTGTCTCCTTTTTTGTTGTCTTTTTCGTCTCCTTCGTCACCCTTTTTAATAGAGCAGGAATAAACTTTTCGCTTGATGTCCGACATTCAAGGCAATGATGAAAGTCGTTTGTTTGCAAGCACAGGGTCTCCAAGAGACGAGGCGCGCAGTTCAAGGCCTACACCATCATGTGAATTGTTGCGTCACACACAGGTGCGCATCCAAGAAAAAAAACACGACAATATCTCCAAATTATCGTAGGTAGGCATCCGATGGAAACTGAAACAAACCCAATGAAAGATCGGTGGAATGACTGAAGACATCAATCAACCAATATTATTACTGACAGGGATTAAATAGATGATGACGTCATAGTATCCCTTCAAATAGCTTGACTTTGATGGAGCAAGAGCCTACGACCATACCATGCTGAATATACCGGTTCTCGTCCGATCACCGAAGTCAAGCAGCATAGGGCTCGGTTAGTACTTGGATGGGAGACCGCCTGGGAATACCGGGTGTTGTAGGCATTTTTTGCTTCATGAAATGCCCCTTTATTCATTTTTTCATTTTAAGTCGTTGGTATTTGTTTTCCTTTATAGTATCACTTTTGTCTCCTTTTTTGTTGTCTTTTTCGTCTCCTTCGTCACCCTTTTTAATAGAGCAGGAATAAACTTTTCGCTTGATGTCCGACATTCAAGGCAATGATGAAAGTCGTTTGTTTGCAAGCACAGGGTCTCCAAGAGACGAGGCGCGCAGTTCAAGGCCTACACCATCATGTGAATTGTTGCGTCACACACAGGTGCGCATCCAAGAAAAAAAACACGACAATATCTCCAAATTATCGTAGGTAGGCATCCGATGGAAACTGAAACAAACCCAATGAAAGATCGGTGGAATGACTGAAGACATCAATCAACCAATATTATTACTGACAGGGATTAAATAGATGATGACGTCATAGTATCCCTTCAAATAGCTTGACTTTGATGGAGCAAGAGCCTACGACCATACCATGCTGAATATACCGGTTCTCGTCCGATCACCGAAGTCAAGCAGCATAGGGCTCGGTTAGTACTTGGATGGGAGACCGCCTGGGAATACCGGGTGTTGTAGGCATTTTTTGCTTCATGAAATGCCCCTTTATTCATTTTTTCATTTTAAGTCGTTGGTATTTGTTTTCCTTTATAGTATCACTTTTGTCTCCTTTTTTGTTGTCTTTTTCGTCTCCTTCGTCACCCTTTTTAATAGAGCAGGAATAAACTTTTCGCTTGATGTCCGACATTCAAGGCAATGATGAAAGTCGTTTGTTTGCAAGCACAGGGTCTCCAAGAGACGAGGCGCGCAGTTCAAGGCCTACACCATCATGTGAATTGTTGCGTCACACACAGGTGCGCATCCAAGAAAAAAAACACGACAATATCTCCAAATTATCGTAGGTAGGCATCCGATGGAAACTGAAACAAACCCAATGAAAGATCGGTGGAATGACTGAAGACATCAATCAACCAATATTATTACTGACAGGGATTAAATAGATGATGACGTCATAGTATCCCTTCAAATAGCTTGACTTTGATGGAGCAAGAGCCTACGACCATACCATGCTGAATATACCGGTTCTCGTCCGATCACCGAAGTCAAGCAGCATAGGGCTCGGTTAGTACTTGGATGGGAGACCGCCTGGGAATACCGGGTGTTGTAGGCATTTTTTGCTTCATGAAATGCCCCTTTATTCATTTTTTCATTTTAAGTCGTTGGTATTTGTTTTCCTTTATAGTATCACTTTTGTCTCCTTTTTTGTTGTCTTTTTCGTCTCCTTCGTCACCCTTTTTAATAGAGCAGGAATAAACTTTTCGCTTGATGTCCGACATTCAAGGCAATGATGAAAGTCGTTTGTTTGCAAGCACAGGGTCTCCAAGAGACGAGGCGCGCAGTTCAAGGCCTACACCATCATGTGAATTGTTGCGTCACACACAGGTGCGCATCCAAGAAAAAAAACACGACAATATCTCCAAATTATCGTAGGTAGGCATCCGATGGAAACTGAAACAAACCCAATGAAAGATCGGTGGAATGACTGAAGACATCAATCAACCAATATTATTACTGACAGGGATTAAATAGATGATGACGTCATAGTATCCCTTCAAATAGCTTGACTTTGATGGAGCAAGAGCCTACGACCATACCATGCTGAATATACCGGTTCTCGTCCGATCACCGAAGTCAAGCAGCATAGGGCTCGGTTAGTACTTGGATGGGAGACCGCCTGGGAATACCGGGTGTTGTAGGCATTTTTTGCTTCATGAAATGCCCCTTTATTCATTTTTTCATTTTAAGTCGTTGGTATTTGTTTTCCTTTATAGTATCACTTTTGTCTCCTTTTTTGTTGTCTTTTTCGTCTCCTTCGTCACCCTTTTTAATAGAGCAGGAATAAACTTTTCGCTTGATGTCCGACATTCAAGGCAATGATGAAAGTCGTTTGTTTGCAAGCACAGGGTCTCCAAGAGACGAGGCGCGCAGTTCAAGGCCTACACCATCATGTGAATTGTTGCGTCACACACAGGTGCGCATCCAAGAAAAAAAACACGACAATATCTCCAAATTATCGTAGGTAGGCATCCGATGGAAACTGAAACAAACCCAATGAAAGATCGGTGGAATGACTGAAGACATCAATCAACCAATATTATTACTGACAGGGATTAAATAGATGATGACGTCATAGTATCCCTTCAAATAGCTTGACTTTGATGGAGCAAGAGCCTACGACCATACCATGCTGAATATACCGGTTCTCGTCCGATCACCGAAGTCAAGCAGCATAGGGCTCGGTTAGTACTTGGATGGGAGACCGCCTGGGAATACCGGGTGTTGTAGGCATTTTTTGCTTCATGAAATGCCCCTTTATTCATTTTTTCATTTTAAGTCGTTGGTATTTGTTTTCCTTTATAGTATCACTTTTGTCTCCTTTTTTGTTGTCTTTTTCGTCTCCTTCGTCACCCTTTTTAATAGAGCAGGAATAAACTTTTCGCTTGATGTCCGACATTCAAGGCAATGATGAAAGTCGTTTGTTTGCAAGCACAGGGTCTCCAAGAGACGAGGCGCGCAGTTCAAGGCCTACACCATCATGTGAATTGTTGCGTCACACACAGGTGCGCATCCAAGAAAAAAAACACGACAATATCTCCAAATTATCGTAGGTAGGCATCCGATGGAAACTGAAACAAACCCAATGAAAGATCGGTGGAATGACTGAAGACATCAATCAACCAATATTATTACTGACAGGGATTAAATAGATGATGACGTCATAGTATCCCTTCAAATAGCTTGACTTTGATGGAGCAAGAGCCTACGACCATACCATGCTGAATATACCGGTTCTCGTCCGATCACCGAAGTCAAGCAGCATAGGGCTCGGTTAGTACTTGGATGGGAGACCGCCTGGGAATACCGGGTGTTGTAGGCATTTTTTGCTTCATGAAATGCCCCTTTATTCATTTTTTCATTTTAAGTCGTTGGTATTTGTTTTCCTTTATAGTATCACTTTTGTCTCCTTTTTTGTTGTCTTTTTCGTCTCCTTCGTCACCCTTTTTAATAGAGCAGGAATAAACTTTTCGCTTGATGTCCGACATTCAAGGCAATGATGAAAGTCGTTTGTTTGCAAGCACAGGGTCTCCAAGAGACGAGGCGCGCAGTTCAAGGCCTACACCATCATGTGAATTGTTGCGTCACACACAGGTGCGCATCCAAGAAAAAAAACACGACAATATCTCCAAATTATCGTAGGTAGGCATCCGATGGAAACTGAAACAAACCCAATGAAAGATCGGTGGAATGACTGAAGACATCAATCAACCAATATTATTACTGACAGGGATTAAATAGATGATGACGTCATAGTATCCCTTCAAATAGCTTGACTTTGATGGAGCAAGAGCCTACGACCATACCATGCTGAATATACCGGTTCTCGTCCGATCACCGAAGTCAAGCAGCATAGGGCTCGGTTAGTACTTGGATGGGAGACCGCCTGGGAATACCGGGTGTTGTAGGCATTTTTTGCTTCATGAAATGCCCCTTTATTCATTTTTTCATTTTAAGTCGTTGGTATTTGTTTTCCTTTATAGTATCACTTTTGTCTCCTTTTTTGTTGTCTTTTTCGTCTCCTTCGTCACCCTTTTTAATAGAGCAGGAATAAACTTTTCGCTTGATGTCCGACATTCAAGGCAATGATGAAAGTCGTTTGTTTGCAAGCACAGGGTCTCCAAGAGACGAGGCGCGCAGTTCAAGGCCTACACCATCATGTGAATTGTTGCGTCACACACAGGTGCGCATCCAAGAAAAAAAACACGACAATATCTCCAAATTATCGTAGGTAGGCATCCGATGGAAACTGAAACAAACCCAATGAAAGATCGGTGGAATGACTGAAGACATCAATCAACCAATATTATTACTGACAGGGATTAAATAGATGATGACGTCATAGTATCCCTTCAAATAGCTTGACTTTGATGGAGCAAGAGCCTACGACCATACCATGCTGAATATACCGGTTCTCGTCCGATCACCGAAGTCAAGCAGCATAGGGCTCGGTTAGTACTTGGATGGGAGACCGCCTGGGAATACCGGGTGTTGTAGGCATTTTTTGCTTCATGAAATGCCCCTTTATTCATTTTTTCATTTTAAGTCGTTGGTATTTGTTTTCCTTTATGTATCACTTTTGTCTCCTTTTTTGTTGTCTTTTTCGTCTCCTTCGTCACCCTTTTTAATAGAGCAGGAATAAACTTTTCGCTTGATGTCCGACATTCAAGGCAATGATGAAAGTCGTTTGTTTGCAAGCACAGGGTCTCCAAGAGACGAGGCGCGCAGTTCAAGGCCTACACCATCATGTGAATTGTTGCGTCACACACAGGTGCGCATCCAAGAAAAAAAACACGACAATATCTCCAAATTATCGTAGGTAGGCATCCGATGGAAACTGAAACAAACCCAATGAAAGATCGGTGGAATGACTGAAGACATCAATCAACCAATATTATTACTGACAGGGATTAAATAGATGATGACGTCATAGTATCCCTTCAAATAGCTTGACTTTGATGGAGCAAGAGCCTACGACCATACCATGCTGAATATACCGGTTCTCGTCCGATCACCGAAGTCAAGCAGCATAGGGCTCGGTTAGTACTTGGATGGGAGACCGCCTGGGAATACCGGGTGTTGTAGGCATTTTTTGCTTCATGAAATGCCCCTTTATTCATTTTTTCATTTTAAGTCGTTGGTATTTGTTTTCCTTTATAGTATCACTTTTGTCTCCTTTTTTGTTGTCTTTTTCGTCTCCTTCGTCACCCTTTTTAATAGAGCAGGAATAAACTTTTCGCTTGATGTCCGACATTCAAGGCAATGATGAAAGTCGTTTGTTTGCAAGCACAGGGTCTCCAAGAGACGAGGCGCGCAGTTCAAGGCCTACACCATCATGTGAATTGTTGCGTCACACACAGGTGCGCATCCAAGAAAAAAAACACGACAATATCTCCAAATTATCGTAGGTAGGCATCCGATGGAAACTGAAACAAACCCAATGAAAGATCGGTGGAATGACTGAAGACATCAATCAACCAATATTATTACTGACAGGGATTAAATAGATGATGACGTCATAGTATCCCTTCAAATAGCTTGACTTTGATGGAGCAAGAGCCTACGACCATACCATGCTGAATATACCGGTTCTCGTCCGATCACCGAAGTCAAGCAGCATAGGGCTCGGTTAGTACTTGGATGGGAGACCGCCTGGGAATACCGGGTGTTGTAGGCATTTTTTGCTTCATGAAATGCCCCTTTATTCATTTTTTCATTTTAAGTCGTTGGTATTTGTTTTCCTTTATAGTATCACTTTTGTCTCCTTTTTTGTTGTCTTTTTCGTCTCCTTCGTCACCCTTTTTAATAGAGCAGGAATAAACTTTTCGCTTGATGTCCGACATTCAAGGCAATGATGAAAGTCGTTTGTTTGCAAGCACAGGGTCTCCAAGAGACGAGGCGCGCAGTTCAAGGCCTACACCATCATGTGAATTGTTGCGTCACACACAGGTGCGCATCCAAGAAAAAAAACACGACAATATCTCCAAATTATCGTAGGTAGGCATCCGATGGAAACTGAAACAAACCCAATGAAAGATCGGTGGAATGACTGAAGACATCAATCAACCAATATTATTACTGACAGGGATTAAATAGATGATGACGTCATAGTATCCCTTCAAATAGCTTGACTTTGATGGAGCAAGAGCCTACGACCATACCATGCTGAATATACCGGTTCTCGTCCGATCACCGAAGTCAAGCAGCATAGGGCTCGGTTAGTACTTGGATGGGAGACCGCCTGGGAATACCGGGTGTTGTAGGCATTTTTTGCTTCATGAAATGCCCCTTTATTCATTTTTTCATTTTAAGTCGTTGGTATTTGTTTTCCTTTATAGTATCACTTTTGTCTCCTTTTTTGTTGTCTTTTTCGTCTCCTTCGTCACCCTTTTTAATAGAGCAGGAATAAACTTTTCGCTTGATGTCCGACATTCAAGGCAATGATGAAAGTCGTTTGTTTGCAAGCACAGGGTCTCCAAGAGACGAGGCGCGCAGTTCAAGGCCTACACCATCATGTGAATTGTTGCGTCACACACAGGTGCGCATCCAAGAAAAAAAACACGACAATATCTCCAAATTATCGTAGGTAGGCATCCGATGGAAACTGAAACAAACCCAATGAAAGATCGGTGGAATGACTGAAGACATCAATCAACCAATATTATTACTGACAGGGATTAAATAGATGATGACGTCATAGTATCCCTTCAAATAGCTTGACTTTGATGGAGCAAGAGCCTACGACCATACCATGCTGAATATACCGGTTCTCGTCCGATCACCGAAGTCAAGCAGCATAGGGCTCGGTTAGTACTTGGATGGGAGACCGCCTGGGAATACCGGGTGTTGTAGGCATTTTTTGCTTCATGAAATGCCCCTTTATTCATTTTTTCATTTTAAGTCGTTGGTATTTGTTTTCCTTTATAGTATCACTTTTGTCTCCTTTTTTGTTGTCTTTTTCGTCTCCTTCGTCACCCTTTTTAATAGAGCAGGAATAAACTTTTCGCTTGATGTCCGACATTCAAGGCAATGATGAAAGTCGTTTGTTTGCAAGCACAGGGTCTCCAAGAGACGAGGCGCGCAGTTCAAGGCCTACACCATCATGTGAATTGTTGCGTCACACACAGGTGCGCATCCAAGAAAAAAAACACGACAATATCTCCAAATTATCGTAGGTAGGCATCCGATGGAAACTGAAACAAACCCAATGAAAGATCGGTGGAATGACTGAAGACATCAATCAACCAATATTATTACTGACAGGGATTAAATAGATGATGACGTCATAGTATCCCTTCAAATAGCTTGACTTTGATGGAGCAAGAGCCTACGACCATACCATGCTGAATATACCGGTTCTCGTCCGATCACCGAAGTCAAGCAGCATAGGGCTCGGTTAGTACTTGGATGGGAGACCGCCTGGGAATACCGGGTGTTGTAGGCATTTTTTGCTTCATGAAATGCCCCTTTATTCATTTTTTCATTTTAAGTCGTTGGTATTTGTTTTCCTTTATAGTATCACTTTTGTCTCCTTTTTTGTTGTCTTTTTCGTCTCCTTCGTCACCCTTTTTAATAGAGCAGGAATAAACTTTTCGCTTGATGTCCGACATTCAAGGCAATGATGAAAGTCGTTTGTTTGCAAGCACAGGGTCTCCAAGAGACGAGGCGCGCAGTTCAAGGCCTACACCATCATGTGAATTGTTGCGTCACACACAGGTGCGCATCCAAGAAAAAAAACACGACAATATCTCCAAATTATCGTAGGTAGGCATCCGATGGAAACTGAAACAAACCCAATGAAAGATCGGTGGAATGACTGAAGACATCAATCAACCAATATTATTACTGACAGGGATTAAATAGATGATGACGTCATAGTATCCCTTCAAATAGCTTGACTTTGATGGAGCAAGAGCCTACGACCATACCATGCTGAATATACCGGTTCTCGTCCGATCACCGAAGTCAAGCAGCATAGGGCTCGGTTAGTACTTGGATGGGAGACCGCCTGGGAATACCGGGTGTTGTAGGCATTTTTTGCTTCATGAAATGCCCCTTTATTCATTTTTTCATTTTAAGTCGTTGGTATTTGTTTTCCTTTATAGTATCACTTTTGTCTCCTTTTTTGTTGTCTTTTTCGTCTCCTTCGTCACCCTTTTTAATAGAGCAGGAATAAACTTTTCGCTTGATGTCCGACATTCAAGGCAATGATGAAAGTCGTTTGTTTGCAAGCACAGGGTCTCCAAGAGACGAGGCGCGCAGTTCAAGGCCTACACCATCATGTGAATTGTTGCGTCACACACAGGTGCGCATCCAAGAAAAAAAACACGACAATATCTCCAAATTATCGTAGGTAGGCATCCGATGGAAACTGAAACAAACCCAATGAAAGATCGGTGGAATGACTGAAGACATCAATCAACCAATATTATTACTGACAGGGATTAAATAGATGATGACGTCATAGTATCCCTTCAAATAGCTTGACTTTGATGGAGCAAGAGCCTACGACCATACCATGCTGAATATACCGGTTCTCGTCCGATCACCGAAGTCAAGCAGCATAGGGCTCGGTTAGTACTTGGATGGGAGACCGCCTGGGAATACCGGGTGTTGTAGGCATTTTTTGCTTCATGAAATGCCCCTTTATTCATTTTTTCATTTTAAGTCGTTGGTATTTGTTTTCCTTTATAGTATCACTTTTGTCTCCTTTTTTGTTGTCTTTTTCGTCTCCTTCGTCACCCTTTTTAATAGAGCAGGAATAAACTTTTCGCTTGATGTCCGACATTCAAGGCAATGATGAAAGTCGTTTGTTTGCAAGCACAGGGTCTCCAAGAGACGAGGCGCGCAGTTCAAGGCCTACACCATCATGTGAATTGTTGCGTCACACACAGGTGCGCATCCAAGAAAAAAAACACGACAATATCTCCAAATTATCGTAGGTAGGCATCCGATGGAAACTGAAACAAACCCAATGAAAGATCGGTGGAATGACTGAAGACATCAATCAACCAATATTATTACTGACAGGGATTAAATAGATGATGACGTCATAGTATCCCTTCAAATAGCTTGACTTTGATGGAGCAAGAGCCTACGACCATACCATGCTGAATATACCGGTTCTCGTCCGATCACCGAAGTCAAGCAGCATAGGGCTCGGTTAGTACTTGGATGGGAGACCGCCTGGGAATACCGGGTGTTGTAGGCATTTTTTGCTTCATGAAATGCCCCTTTATTCATTTTTTCATTTTAAGTCGTTGGTATTTGTTTTCCTTTATAGTATCACTTTTGTCTCCTTTTTTGTTGTCTTTTTCGTCTCCTTCGTCACCCTTTTTAATAGAGCAGGAATAAACTTTTCGCTTGATGTCCGACATTCAAGGCAATGATGAAAGTCGTTTGTTTGCAAGCACAGGGTCTCCAAGAGACGAGGCGCGCAGTTCAAGGCCTACACCATCATGTGAATTGTTGCGTCACACACAGGTGCGCATCCAAGAAAAAAAACACGACAATATCTCCAAATTATCGTAGGTAGGCATCCGATGGAAACTGAAACAAACCCAATGAAAGATCGGTGGAATGACTGAAGACATCAATCAACCAATATTATTACTGACAGGGATTAAATAGATGATGACGTCATAGTATCCCTTCAAATAGCTTGACTTTGATGGAGCAAGAGCCTACGACCATACCATGCTGAATATACCGGTTCTCGTCCGATCACCGAAGTCAAGCAGCATAGGGCTCGGTTAGTACTTGGATGGGAGACCGCCTGGGAATACCGGGTGTTGTAGGCATTTTTTGCTTCATGAAATGCCCCTTTATTCATTTTTTCATTTTAAGTCGTTGGTATTTGTTTTCCTTTATAGTATCACTTTTGTCTCCTTTTTTGTTGTCTTTTTCGTCTCCTTCGTCACCCTTTTTAATAGAGCAGGAATAAACTTTTCGCTTGATGTCCGACATTCAAGGCAATGATGAAAGTCGTTTGTTTGCAAGCACAGGGTCTCCAAGAGACGAGGCGCGCAGTTCAAGGCCTACACCATCATGTGAATTGTTGCGTCACACACAGGTGCGCATCCAAGAAAAAAAACACGACAATATCTCCAAATTATCGTAGGTAGGCATCCGATGGAAACTGAAACAAACCCAATGAAAGATCGGTGGAATGACTGAAGACATCAATCAACCAATATTATTACTGACAGGGATTAAATAGATGATGACGTCATAGTATCCCTTCAAATAGCTTGACTTTGATGGAGCAAGAGCCTACGACCATACCATGCTGAATATACCGGTTCTCGTCCGATCACCGAAGTCAAGCAGCATAGGGCTCGGTTAGTACTTGGATGGGAGACCGCCTGGGAATACCGGGTGTTGTAGGCATTTTTTGCTTCATGAAATGCCCCTTTATTCATTTTTTCATTTTAAGTCGTTGGTATTTGTTTTCCTTTATAGTATCACTTTTGTCTCCTTTTTTGTTGTCTTTTTCGTCTCCTTCGTCACCCTTTTTAATAGAGCAGGAATAAACTTTTCGCTTGATGTCCGACATTCAAGGCAATGATGAAAGTCGTTTGTTTGCAAGCACAGGGTCTCCAAGAGACGAGGCGCGCAGTTCAAGGCCTACACCATCATGTGAATTGTTGCGTCACACACAGGTGCGCATCCAAGAAAAAAAACACGACAATATCTCCAAATTATCGTAGGTAGGCATCCGATGGAAACTGAAACAAACCCAATGAAAGATCGGTGGAATGACTGAAGACATCAATCAACCAATATTATTACTGACAGGGATTAAATAGATGATGACGTCATAGTATCCCTTCAAATAGCTTGACTTTGATGGAGCAAGAGCCTACGACCATACCATGCTGAATATACCGGTTCTCGTCCGATCACCGAAGTCAAGCAGCATAGGGCTCGGTTAGTACTTGGATGGGAGACCGCCTGGGAATACCGGGTGTTGTAGGCATTTTTTGCTTCATGAAATGCCCCTTTATTCATTTTTTCATTTTAAGTCGTTGGTATTTGTTTTCCTTTATAGTATCACTTTTGTCTCCTTTTTTGTTGTCTTTTTCGTCTCCTTCGTCACCCTTTTTAATAGAGCAGGAATAAACTTTTCGCTTGATGTCCGACATTCAAGGCAATGATGAAAGTCGTTTGTTTGCAAGCACAGGGTCTCCAAGAGACGAGGCGCGCAGTTCAAGGCCTACACCATCATGTGAATTGTTGCGTCACACACAGGTGCGCATCCAAGAAAAAAAACACGACAATATCTCCAAATTATCGTAGGTAGGCATCCGATGGAAACTGAAACAAACCCAATGAAAGATCGGTGGAATGACTGAAGACATCAATCAACCAATATTATTACTGACAGGGATTAAATAGATGATGACGTCATAGTATCCCTTCAAATAGCTTGACTTTGATGGAGCAAGAGCCTACGACCATACCATGCTGAATATACCGGTTCTCGTCCGATCACCGAAGTCAAGCAGCATAGGGCTCGGTTAGTACTTGGATGGGAGACCGCCTGGGAATACCGGGTGTTGTAGGCATTTTTTGCTTCATGAAATGCCCCTTTATTCATTTTTTCATTTTAAGTCGTTGGTATTTGTTTTCCTTTATAGTATCACTTTTGTCTCCTTTTTTGTTGTCTTTTTCGTCTCCTTCGTCACCCTTTTTAATAGAGCAGGAATAAACTTTTCGCTTGATGTCCGACATTCAAGGCAATGATGAAAGTCGTTTGTTTGCAAGCACAGGGTCTCCAAGAGACGAGGCGCGCAGTTCAAGGCCTACACCATCATGTGAATTGTTGCGTCACACACAGGTGCGCATCCAAGAAAAAAAACACGACAATATCTCCAAATTATCGTAGGTAGGCATCCGATGGAAACTGAAACAAACCCAATGAAAGATCGGTGGAATGACTGAAGACATCAATCAACCAATATTATTACTGACAGGGATTAAATAGATGATGACGTCATAGTATCCCTTCAAATAGCTTGACTTTGATGGAGCAAGAGCCTACGACCATACCATGCTGAATATACCGGTTCTCGTCCGATCACCGAAGTCAAGCAGCATAGGGCTCGGTTAGTACTTGGATGGGAGACCGCCTGGGAATACCGGGTGTTGTAGGCATTTTTTGCTTCATGAAATGCCCCTTTATTCATTTTTTCATTTTAAGTCGTTGGTATTTGTTTTCCTTTATAGTATCACTTTTGTCTCCTTTTTTGTTGTCTTTTTCGTCTCCTTCGTCACCCTTTTTAATAGAGCAGGAATAAACTTTTCGCTTGATGTCCGACATTCAAGGCAATGATGAAAGTCGTTTGTTTGCAAGCACAGGGTCTCCAAGAGACGAGGCGCGCAGTTCAAGGCCTACACCATCATGTGAATTGTTGCGTCACACACAGGTGCGCATCCAAGAAAAAAAACACGACAATATCTCCAAATTATCGTAGGTAGGCATCCGATGGAAACTGAAACAAACCCAATGAAAGATCGGTGGAATGACTGAAGACATCAATCAACCAATATTATTACTGACAGGGATTAAATAGATGATGACGTCATAGTATCCCTTCAAATAGCTTGACTTTGATGGAGCAAGAGCCTACGACCATACCATGCTGAATATACCGGTTCTCGTCCGATCACCGAAGTCAAGCAGCATAGGGCTCGGTTAGTACTTGGATGGGAGACCGCCTGGGAATACCGGGTGTTGTAGGCATTTTTTGCTTCATGAAATGCCCCTTTATTCATTTTTTCATTTTAAGTCGTTGGTATTTGTTTTCCTTTATAGTATCACTTTTGTCTCCTTTTTTGTTGTCTTTTTCGTCTCCTTCGTCACCCTTTTTAATAGAGCAGGAATAAACTTTTCGCTTGATGTCCGACATTCAAGGCAATGATGAAAGTCGTTTGTTTGCAAGCACAGGGTCTCCAAGAGACGAGGCGCGCAGTTCAAGGCCTACACCATCATGTGAATTGTTGCGTCACACACAGGTGCGCATCCAAGAAAAAAAACACGACAATATCTCCAAATTATCGTAGGTAGGCATCCGATGGAAACTGAAACAAACCCAATGAAAGATCGGTGGAATGACTGAAGACATCAATCAACCAATATTATTACTGACAGGGATTAAATAGATGATGACGTCATAGTATCCCTTCAAATAGCTTGACTTTGATGGAGCAAGAGCCTACGACCATACCATGCTGAATATACCGGTTCTCGTCCGATCACCGAAGTCAAGCAGCATAGGGCTCGGTTAGTACTTGGATGGGAGACCGCCTGGGAATACCGGGTGTTGTAGGCATTTTTTGCTTCATGAAATGCCCCTTTATTCATTTTTTCATTTTAAGTCGTTGGTATTTGTTTTCCTTTATAGTATCACTTTTGTCTCCTTTTTTGTTGTCTTTTTCGTCTCCTTCGTCACCCTTTTTAATAGAGCAGGAATAAACTTTTCGCTTGATGTCCGACATTCAAGGCAATGATGAAAGTCGTTTGTTTGCAAGCACAGGGTCTCCAAGAGACGAGGCGCGCAGTTCAAGGCCTACACCATCATGTGAATTGTTGCGTCACACACAGGTGCGCATCCAAGAAAAAAAACACGACAATATCTCCAAATTATCGTAGGTAGGCATCCGATGGAAACTGAAACAAACCCAATGAAAGATCGGTGGAATGACTGAAGACATCAATCAACCAATATTATTACTGACAGGGATTAAATAGATGATGACGTCATAGTATCCCTTCAAATAGCTTGACTTTGATGGAGCAAGAGCCTACGACCATACCATGCTGAATATACCGGTTCTCGTCCGATCACCGAAGTCAAGCAGCATAGGGCTCGGTTAGTACTTGGATGGGAGACCGCCTGGGAATACCGGGTGTTGTAGGCATTTTTTGCTTCATGAAATGCCCCTTTATTCATTTTTTCATTTTAAGTCGTTGGTATTTGTTTTCCTTTATAGTATCACTTTTGTCTCCTTTTTTGTTGTCTTTTTCGTCTCCTTCGTCACCCTTTTTAATAGAGCAGGAATAAACTTTTCGCTTGATGTCCGACATTCAAGGCAATGATGAAAGTCGTTTGTTTGCAAGCACAGGGTCTCCAAGAGACGAGGCGCGCAGTTCAAGGCCTACACCATCATGTGAATTGTTGCGTCACACACAGGTGCGCATCCAAGAAAAAAAACACGACAATATCTCCAAATTATCGTAGGTAGGCATCCGATGGAAACTGAAACAAACCCAATGAAAGATCGGTGGAATGACTGAAGACATCAATCAACCAATATTATTACTGACAGGGATTAAATAGATGATGACGTCATAGTATCCCTTCAAATAGCTTGACTTTGATGGAGCAAGAGCCTACGACCATACCATGCTGAATATACCGGTTCTCGTCCGATCACCGAAGTCAAGCAGCATAGGGCTCGGTTAGTACTTGGATGGGAGACCGCCTGGGAATACCGGGTGTTGTAGGCATTTTTTGCTTCATGAAATGCCCCTTTATTCATTTTTTCATTTTAAGTCGTTGGTATTTGTTTTCCTTTATAGTATCACTTTTGTCTCCTTTTTTGTTGTCTTTTTCGTCTCCTTCGTCACCCTTTTTAATAGAGCAGGAATAAACTTTTCGCTTGATGTCCGACATTCAAGGCAATGATGAAAGTCGTTTGTTTGCAAGCACAGGGTCTCCAAGAGACGAGGCGCGCAGTTCAAGGCCTACACCATCATGTGAATTGTTGCGTCACACACAGGTGCGCATCCAAGAAAAAAAACACGACAATATCTCCAAATTATCGTAGGTAGGCATCCGATGGAAACTGAAACAAACCCAATGAAAGATCGGTGGAATGACTGAAGACATCAATCAACCAATATTATTACTGACAGGGATTAAATAGATGATGACGTCATAGTATCCCTTCAAATAGCTTGACTTTGATGGAGCAAGAGCCTACGACCATACCATGCTGAATATACCGGTTCTCGTCCGATCACCGAAGTCAAGCAGCATAGGGCTCGGTTAGTACTTGGATGGGAGACCCTGGGAATACCGGGTGTTGTAGGCATTTTTTGCTTCATGAAATGCCCCTTTATTCATTTTTTCATTTTAAGTCGTTGGTATTTGTTTTCCTTTATAGTATCACTTTTGTCTCCTTTTTTGTTGTCTTTTTCGTCTCCTTCGTCACCCTTTTTAATAGAGCAGGAATAAACTTTTCGCTTGATGTCCGACATTCAAGGCAATGATGAAAGTCGTTTGTTTGCAAGCACAGGGTCTCCAAGAGACGAGGCGCGCAGTTCAAGGCCTACACCATCATGTGAATTGTTGCGTCACACACAGGTGCGCATCCAAGAAAAAAAACACGACAATATCTCCAAATTATCGTAGGTAGGCATCCGATGGAAACTGAAACAAACCCAATGAAAGATCGGTGGAATGACTGAAGACATCAATCAACCAATATTATTACTGACAGGGATTAAATAGATGATGACGTCATAGTATCCCTTCAAATAGCTTGACTTTGATGGAGCAAGAGCCTACGACCATACCATGCTGAATATACCGGTTCTCGTCCGATCACCGAAGTCAAGCAGCATAGGGCTCGGTTAGTACTTGGATGGGAGACCGCCTGGGAATACCGGGTGTTGTAGGCATTTTTTGCTTCATGAAATGCCCCTTTATTCATTTTTTCATTTTAAGTCGTTGGTATTTGTTTTCCTTTATAGTATCACTTTTGTCTCCTTTTTTGTTGTCTTTTTCGTCTCCTTCGTCACCCTTTTTAATAGAGCAGGAATAAACTTTTCGCTTGATGTCCGACATTCAAGGCAATGATGAAAGTCGTTTGTTTGCAAGCACAGGGTCTCCAAGAGACGAGGCGCGCAGTTCAAGGCCTACACCATCATGTGAATTGTTGCGTCACACACAGGTGCGCATCCAAGAAAAAAAACACGACAATATCTCCAAATTATCGTAGGTAGGCATCCGATGGAAACTGAAACAAACCCAATGAAAGATCGGTGGAATGACTGAAGACATCAATCAACCAATATTATTACTGACAGGGATTAAATAGATGATGACGTCATAGTATCCCTTCAAATAGCTTGACTTTGATGGAGCAAGAGCCTACGACCATACCATGCTGAATATACCGGTTCTCGTCCGATCACCGAAGTCAAGCAGCATAGGGCTCGGTTAGTACTTGGATGGGAGACCGCCTGGGAATACCGGGTGTTGTAGGCATTTTTTGCTTCATGAAATGCCCCTTTATTCATTTTTTCATTTTAAGTCGTTGGTATTTGTTTTCCTTTATAGTATCACTTTTGTCTCCTTTTTTGTTGTCTTTTTCGTCTCCTTCGTCACCCTTTTTAATAGAGCAGGAATAAACTTTTCGCTTGATGTCCGACATTCAAGGCAATGATGAAAGTCGTTTGTTTGCAAGCACAGGGTCTCCAAGAGACGAGGCGCGCAGTTCAAGGCCTACACCATCATGTGAATTGTTGCGTCACACACAGGTGCGCATCCAAGAAAAAAAACACGACAATATCTCCAAATTATCGTAGGTAGGCATCCGATGGAAACTGAAACAAACCCAATGAAAGATCGGTGGAATGACTGAAGACATCAATCAACCAATATTATTACTGACAGGGATTAAATAGATGATGACGTCATAGTATCCCTTCAAATAGCTTGACTTTGATGGAGCAAGAGCCTACGACCATACCATGCTGAATATACCGGTTCTCGTCCGATCACCGAAGTCAAGCAGCATAGGGCTCGGTTAGTACTTGGATGGGAGACCGCCTGGGAATACCGGGTGTTGTAGGCATTTTTTGCTTCATGAAATGCCCCTTTATTCATTTTTTCATTTTAAGTCGTTGGTATTTGTTTTCCTTTATAGTATCACTTTTGTCTCCTTTTTTGTTGTCTTTTTCGTCTCCTTCGTCACCCTTTTTAATAGAGCAGGAATAAACTTTTCGCTTGATGTCCGACATTCAAGGCAATGATGAAAGTCGTTTGTTTGCAAGCACAGGGTCTCCAAGAGACGAGGCGCGCAGTTCAAGGCCTACACCATCATGTGAATTGTTGCGTCACACACAGGTGCGCATCCAAGAAAAAAAACACGACAATATCTCCAAATTATCGTAGGTAGGCATCCGATGGAAACTGAAACAAACCCAATGAAAGATCGGTGGAATGACTGAAGACATCAATCAACCAATATTATTACTGACAGGGATTAAATAGATGATGACGTCATAGTATCCCTTCAAATAGCTTGACTTTGATGGAGCAAGAGCCTACGACCATACCATGCTGAATATACCGGTTCTCGTCCGATCACCGAAGTCAAGCAGCATAGGGCTCGGTTAGTACTTGGATGGGAGACCGCCTGGGAATACCGGGTGTTGTAGGCATTTTTTGCTTCATGAAATGCCCCTTTATTCATTTTTTCATTTTAAGTCGTTGGTATTTGTTTTCCTTTATAGTATCACTTTTGTCTCCTTTTTTGTTGTCTTTTTCGTCTCCTTCGTCACCCTTTTTAATAGAGCAGGAATAAACTTTTCGCTTGATGTCCGACATTCAAGGCAATGATGAAAGTCGTTTGTTTGCAAGCACAGGGTCTCCAAGAGACGAGGCGCGCAGTTCAAGGCCTACACCATCATGTGAATTGTTGCGTCACACACAGGTGCGCATCCAAGAAAAAAAACACGACAATATCTCCAAATTATCGTAGGTAGGCATCCGATGGAAACTGAAACAAACCCAATGAAAGATCGGTGGAATGACTGAAGACATCAATCAACCAATATTATTACTGACAGGGATTAAATAGATGATGACGTCATAGTATCCCTTCAAATAGCTTGACTTTGATGGAGCAAGAGCCTACGACCATACCATGCTGAATATACCGGTTCTCGTCCGATCACCGAAGTCAAGCAGCATAGGGCTCGGTTAGTACTTGGATGGGAGACCGCCTGGGAATACCGGGTGTTGTAGGCATTTTTTGCTTCATGAAATGCCCCTTTATTCATTTTTTCATTTTAAGTCGTTGGTATTTGTTTTCCTTTATAGTATCACTTTTGTCTCCTTTTTTGTTGTCTTTTTCGTCTCCTTCGTCACCCTTTTTAATAGAGCAGGAATAAACTTTTCGCTTGATGTCCGACATTCAAGGCAATGATGAAAGTCGTTTGTTTGCAAGCACAGGGTCTCCAAGAGACGAGGCGCGCAGTTCAAGGCCTACACCATCATGTGAATTGTTGCGTCACACACAGGTGCGCATCCAAGAAAAAAAACACGACAATATCTCCAAATTATCGTAGGTAGGCATCCGATGGAAACTGAAACAAACCCAATGAAAGATCGGTGGAATGACTGAAGACATCAATCAACCAATATTATTACTGACAGGGATTAAATAGATGATGACGTCATAGTATCCCTTCAAATAGCTTGACTTTGATGGAGCAAGAGCCTACGACCATACCATGCTGAATATACCGGTTCTCGTCCGATCACCGAAGTCAAGCAGCATAGGGCTCGGTTAGTACTTGGATGGGAGACCGCCTGGGAATACCGGGTGTTGTAGGCATTTTTTGCTTCATGAAATGCCCCTTTATTCATTTTTTCATTTTAAGTCGTTGGTATTTGTTTTCCTTTATAGTATCACTTTTGTCTCCTTTTTTGTTGTCTTTTTCGTCTCCTTCGTCACCCTTTTTAATAGAGCAGGAATAAACTTTTCGCTTGATGTCCGACATTCAAGGCAATGATGAAAGTCGTTTGTTTGCAAGCACAGGGTCTCCAAGAGACGAGGCGCGCAGTTCAAGGCCTACACCATCATGTGAATTGTTGCGTCACACACAGGTGCGCATCCAAGAAAAAAAACACGACAATATCTCCAAATTATCGTAGGTAGGCATCCGATGGAAACTGAAACAAACCCAATGAAAGATCGGTGGAATGACTGAAGACATCAATCAACCAATATTATTACTGACAGGGATTAAATAGATGATGACGTCATAGTATCCCTTCAAATAGCTTGACTTTGATGGAGCAAGAGCCTACGACCATACCATGCTGAATATACCGGTTCTCGTCCGATCACCGAAGTCAAGCAGCATAGGGCTCGGTTAGTACTTGGATGGGAGACCGCCTGGGAATACCGGGTGTTGTAGGCATTTTTTGCTTCATGAAATGCCCCTTTATTCATTTTTTCATTTTAAGTCGTTGGTATTTGTTTTCCTTTATAGTATCACTTTTGTCTCCTTTTTTGTTGTCTTTTTCGTCTCCTTCGTCACCCTTTTTAATAGAGCAGGAATAAACTTTTCGCTTGATGTCCGACATTCAAGGCAATGATGAAAGTCGTTTGTTTGCAAGCACAGGGTCTCCAAGAGACGAGGCGCGCAGTTCAAGGCCTACACCATCATGTGAATTGTTGCGTCACACACAGGTGCGCATCCAAGAAAAAAAACACGACAATATCTCCAAATTATCGTAGGTAGGCATCCGATGGAAACTGAAACAAACCCAATGAAAGATCGGTGGAATGACTGAAGACATCAATCAACCAATATTATTACTGACAGGGATTAAATAGATGATGACGTCATAGTATCCCTTCAAATAGCTTGACTTTGATGGAGCAAGAGCCTACGACCATACCATGCTGAATATACCGGTTCTCGTCCGATCACCGAAGTCAAGCAGCATAGGGCTCGGTTAGTACTTGGATGGGAGACCGCCTGGGAATACCGGGTGTTGTAGGCATTTTTTGCTTCATGAAATGCCCCTTTATTCATTTTTTCATTTTAAGTCGTTGGTATTTGTTTTCCTTTATAGTATCACTTTTGTCTCCTTTTTTGTTGTCTTTTTCGTCTCCTTCGTCACCCTTTTTAATAGAGCAGGAATAAACTTTTCGCTTGATGTCCGACATTCAAGGCAATGATGAAAGTCGTTTGTTTGCAAGCACAGGGTCTCCAAGAGACGAGGCGCGCAGTTCAAGGCCTACACCATCATGTGAATTGTTGCGTCACACACAGGTGCGCATCCAAGAAAAAAAACACGACAATATCTCCAAATTATCGTAGGTAGGCATCCGATGGAAACTGAAACAAACCCAATGAAAGATCGGTGGAATGACTGAAGACATCAATCAACCAATATTATTACTGACAGGGATTAAATAGATGATGACGTCATAGTATCCCTTCAAATAGCTTGACTTTGATGGAGCAAGAGCCTACGACCATACCATGCTGAATATACCGGTTCTCGTCCGATCACCGAAGTCAAGCAGCATAGGGCTCGGTTAGTACTTGGATGGGAGACCGCCTGGGAATACCGGGTGTTGTAGGCATTTTTTGCTTCATGAAATGCCCCTTTATTCATTTTTTCATTTTAAGTCGTTGGTATTTGTTTTCCTTTATAGTATCACTTTTGTCTCCTTTTTTGTTGTCTTTTTCGTCTCCTTCGTCACCCTTTTTAATAGAGCAGGAATAAACTTTTCGCTTGATGTCCGACATTCAAGGCAATGATGAAAGTCGTTTGTTTGCAAGCACAGGGTCTCCAAGAGACGAGGCGCGCAGTTCAAGGCCTACACCATCATGTGAATTGTTGCGTCACACACAGGTGCGCATCCAAGAAAAAAAACACGACAATATCTCCAAATTATCGTAGGTAGGCATCCGATGGAAACTGAAACAAACCCAATGAAAGATCGGTGGAATGACTGAAGACATCAATCAACCAATATTATTACTGACAGGGATTAAATAGATGATGACGTCATAGTATCCCTTCAAATAGCTTGACTTTGATGGAGCAAGAGCCTACGACCATACCATGCTGAATATACCGGTTCTCGTCCGATCACCGAAGTCAAGCAGCATAGGGCTCGGTTAGTACTTGGATGGGAGACCGCCTGGGAATACCGGGTGTTGTAGGCATTTTTTGCTTCATGAAATGCCCCTTTATTCATTTTTTCATTTTAAGTCGTTGGTATTTGTTTTCCTTTATAGTATCACTTTTGTCTCCTTTTTTGTTGTCTTTTTCGTCTCCTTCGTCACCCTTTTTAATAGAGCAGGAATAAACTTTTCGCTTGATGTCCGACATTCAAGGCAATGATGAAAGTCGTTTGTTTGCAAGCACAGGGTCTCCAAGAGACGAGGCGCGCAGTTCAAGGCCTACACCATCATGTGAATTGTTGCGTCACACACAGGTGCGCATCCAAGAAAAAAAACACGACAATATCTCCAAATTATCGTAGGTAGGCATCCGATGGAAACTGAAACAAACCCAATGAAAGATCGGTGGAATGACTGAAGACATCAATCAACCAATATTATTACTGACAGGGATTAAATAGATGATGACGTCATAGTATCCCTTCAAATAGCTTGACTTTGATGGAGCAAGAGCCTACGACCATACCATGCTGAATATACCGGTTCTCGTCCGATCACCGAAGTCAAGCAGCATAGGGCTCGGTTAGTACTTGGATGGGAGACCGCCTGGGAATACCGGGTGTTGTAGGCATTTTTTGCTTCATGAAATGCCCCTTTATTCATTTTTTCATTTTAAGTCGTTGGTATTTGTTTTCCTTTATAGTATCACTTTTGTCTCCTTTTTTGTTGTCTTTTTCGTCTCCTTCGTCACCCTTTTTAATAGAGCAGGAATAAACTTTTCGCTTGATGTCCGACATTCAAGGCAATGATGAAAGTCGTTTGTTTGCAAGCACAGGGTCTCCAAGAGACGAGGCGCGCAGTTCAAGGCCTACACCATCATGTGAATTGTTGCGTCACACACAGGTGCGCATCCAAGAAAAAAAACACGACAATATCTCCAAATTATCGTAGGTAGGCATCCGATGGAAACTGAAACAAACCCAATGAAAGATCGGTGGAATGACTGAAGACATCAATCAACCAATATTATTACTGACAGGGATTAAATAGATGATGACGTCATAGTATCCCTTCAAATAGCTTGACTTTGATGGAGCAAGAGCCTACGACCATACCATGCTGAATATACCGGTTCTCGTCCGATCACCGAAGTCAAGCAGCATAGGGCTCGGTTAGTACTTGGATGGGAGACCGCCTGGGAATACCGGGTGTTGTAGGCATTTTTTGCTTCATGAAATGCCCCTTTATTCATTTTTTCATTTTAAGTCGTTGGTATTTGTTTTCCTTTATAGTATCACTTTTGTCTCCTTTTTTGTTGTCTTTTTCGTCTCCTTCGTCACCCTTTTTAATAGAGCAGGAATAAACTTTTCGCTTGATGTCCGACATTCAAGGCAATGATGAAAGTCGTTTGTTTGCAAGCACAGGGTCTCCAAGAGACGAGGCGCGCAGTTCAAGGCCTACACCATCATGTGAATTGTTGCGTCACACACAGGTGCGCATCCAAGAAAAAAAACACGACAATATCTCCAAATTATCGTAGGTAGGCATCCGATGGAAACTGAAACAAACCCAATGAAAGATCGGTGGAATGACTGAAGACATCAATCAACCAATATTATTACTGACAGGGATTAAATAGATGATGACGTCATAGTATCCCTTCAAATAGCTTGACTTTGATGGAGCAAGAGCCTACGACCATACCATGCTGAATATACCGGTTCTCGTCCGATCACCGAAGTCAAGCAGCATAGGGCTCGGTTAGTACTTGGATGGGAGACCGCCTGGGAATACCGGGTGTTGTAGGATTTTTTGCTTCATGAAATGCCCCTTTATTCATTTTTTCATTTTAAGTCGTTGGTATTTGTTTTCCTTTATAGTATCACTTTTGTCTCCTTTTTTGTTGTCTTTTTCGTCTCCTTCGTCACCCTTTTTAATAGAGCAGGAATAAACTTTTCGCTTGATGTCCGACATTCAAGGCAATGATGAAAGTCGTTTGTTTGCAAGCACAGGGTCTCCAAGAGACGAGGCGCGCAGTTCAAGGCCTACACCATCATGTGAATTGTTGCGTCACACACAGGTGCGCATCCAAGAAAAAAAACACGACAATATCTCCAAATTATCGTAGGTAGGCATCCGATGGAAACTGAAACAAACCCAATGAAAGATCGGTGGAATGACTGAAGACATCAATCAACCAATATTATTACTGACAGGGATTAAATAGATGATGACGTCATAGTATCCCTTCAAATAGCTTGACTTTGATGGAGCAAGAGCCTACGACCATACCATGCTGAATATACCGGTTCTCGTCCGATCACCGAAGTCAAGCAGCATAGGGCTCGGTTAGTACTTGGATGGGAGACCGCCTGGGAATACCGGGTGTTGTAGGCATTTTTTGCTTCATGAAATGCCCCTTTATTCATTTTTTCATTTTAAGTCGTTGGTATTTGTTTTCCTTTATAGTATCACTTTTGTCTCCTTTTTTGTTGTCTTTTTCGTCTCCTTCGTCACCCTTTTTAATAGAGCAGGAATAAACTTTTCGCTTGATGTCCGACATTCAAGGCAATGATGAAAGTCGTTTGTTTGCAAGCACAGGGTCTCCAAGAGACGAGGCGCGCAGTTCAAGGCCTACACCATCATGTGAATTGTTGCGTCACACACAGGTGCGCATCCAAGAAAAAAAACACGACAATATCTCCAAATTATCGTAGGTAGGCATCCGATGGAAACTGAAACAAACCCAATGAAAGATCGGTGGAATGACTGAAGACATCAATCAACCAATATTATTACTGACAGGGATTAAATAGATGATGACGTCATAGTATCCCTTCAAATAGCTTGACTTTGATGGAGCAAGAGCCTACGACCATACCATGCTGAATATACCGGTTCTCGTCCGATCACCGAAGTCAAGCAGCATAGGGCTCGGTTAGTACTTGGATGGGAGACCGCCTGGGAATACCGGGTGTTGTAGGCATTTTTTGCTTCATGAAATGCCCCTTTATTCATTTTTTCATTTTAAGTCGTTGGTATTTGTTTTCCTTTATAGTATCACTTTTGTCTCCTTTTTTGTTGTCTTTTTCGTCTCCTTCGTCACCCTTTTTAATAGAGCAGGAATAAACTTTTCGCTTGATGTCCGACATTCAAGGCAATGATGAAAGTCGTTTGTTTGCAAGCACAGGGTCTCCAAGAGACGAGGCGCGCAGTTCAAGGCCTACACCATCATGTGAATTGTTGCGTCACACACAGGTGCGCATCCAAGAAAAAAAACACGACAATATCTCCAAATTATCGTAGGTAGGCATCCGATGGAAACTGAAACAAACCCAATGAAAGATCGGTGGAATGACTGAAGACATCAATCAACCAATATTATTACTGACAGGGATTAAATAGATGATGACGTCATAGTATCCCTTCAAATAGCTTGACTTTGATGGAGCAAGAGCCTACGACCATACCATGCTGAATATACCGGTTCTCGTCCGATCACCGAAGTCAAGCAGCATAGGGCTCGGTTAGTACTTGGATGGGAGACCGCCTGGGAATACCGGGTGTTGTAGGCATTTTTTGCTTCATGAAATGCCCCTTTATTCATTTTTTCATTTTAAGTCGTTGGTATTTGTTTTCCTTTATAGTATCACTTTTGTCTCCTTTTTTGTTGTCTTTTTCGTCTCCTTCGTCACCCTTTTTAATAGAGCAGGAATAAACTTTTCGCTTGATGTCCGACATTCAAGGCAATGATGAAAGTCGTTTGTTTGCAAGCACAGGGTCTCCAAGAGACGAGGCGCGCAGTTCAAGGCCTACACCATCATGTGAATTGTTGCGTCACACACAGGTGCGCATCCAAGAAAAAAAACACGACAATATCTCCAAATTATCGTAGGTAGGCATCCGATGGAAACTGAAACAAACCCAATGAAAGATCGGTGGAATGACTGAAGACATCAATCAACCAATATTATTACTGACAGGGATTAAATAGATGATGACGTCATAGTATCCCTTCAAATAGCTTGACTTTGATGGAGCAAGAGCCTACGACCATACCATGCTGAATATACCGGTTCTCGTCCGATCACCGAAGTCAAGCAGCATAGGGCTCGGTTAGTACTTGGATGGGAGACCGCCTGGGAATACCGGGTGTTGTAGGCATTTTTTGCTTCATGAAATGCCCCTTTATTCATTTTTTCATTTTAAGTCGTTGGTATTTGTTTTCCTTTATAGTATCACTTTTGTCTCCTTTTTTGTTGTCTTTTTCGTCTCCTTCGTCACCCTTTTTAATAGAGCAGGAATAAACTTTTCGCTTGATGTCCGACATTCAAGGCAATGATGAAAGTCGTTTGTTTGCAAGCACAGGGTCTCCAAGAGACGAGGCGCGCAGTTCAAGGCCTACACCATCATGTGAATTGTTGCGTCACACACAGGTGCGCATCCAAGAAAAAAAACACGACAATATCTCCAAATTATCGTAGGTAGGCATCCGATGGAAACTGAAACAAACCCAATGAAAGATCGGTGGAATGACTGAAGACATCAATCAACCAATATTATTACTGACAGGGATTAAATAGATGATGACGTCATAGTATCCCTTCAAATAGCTTGACTTTGATGGAGCAAGAGCCTACGACCATACCATGCTGAATATACCGGTTCTCGTCCGATCACCGAAGTCAAGCAGCATAGGGCTCGGTTAGTACTTGGATGGGAGACCGCCTGGGAATACCGGGTGTTGTAGGCATTTTTTGCTTCATGAAATGCCCCTTTATTCATTTTTTCATTTTAAGTCGTTGGTATTTGTTTTCCTTTATAGTATCACTTTTGTCTCCTTTTTTGTTGTCTTTTTCGTCTCCTTCGTCACCCTTTTTAATAGAGCAGGAATAAACTTTTCGCTTGATGTCCGACATTCAAGGCAATGATGAAAGTCGTTTGTTTGCAAGCACAGGGTCTCCAAGAGACGAGGCGCGCAGTTCAAGGCCTACACCATCATGTGAATTGTTGCGTCACACACAGGTGCGCATCCAAGAAAAAAAACACGACAATATCTCCAAATTATCGTAGGTAGGCATCCGATGGAAACTGAAACAAACCCAATGAAAGATCGGTGGAATGACTGAAGACATCAATCAACCAATATTATTACTGACAGGGATTAAATAGATGATGACGTCATAGTATCCCTTCAAATAGCTTGACTTTGATGGAGCAAGAGCCTACGACCATACCATGCTGAATATACCGGTTCTCGTCCGATCACCGAAGTCAAGCAGCATAGGGCTCGGTTAGTACTTGGATGGGAGACCGCCTGGGAATACCGGGTGTTGTAGGCATTTTTTGCTTCATGAAATGCCCCTTTATTCATTTTTTCATTTTAAGTCGTTGGTATTTGTTTTCCTTTATAGTATCACTTTTGTCTCCTTTTTTGTTGTCTTTTTCGTCTCCTTCGTCACCCTTTTTAATAGAGCAGGAATAAACTTTTCGCTTGATGTCCGACATTCAAGGCAATGATGAAAGTCGTTTGTTTGCAAGCACAGGGTCTCCAAGAGACGAGGCGCGCAGTTCAAGGCCTACACCATCATGTGAATTGTTGCGTCACACACAGGTGCGCATCCAAGAAAAAAAACACGACAATATCTCCAAATTATCGTAGGTAGGCATCCGATGGAAACTGAAACAAACCCAATGAAAGATCGGTGGAATGACTGAAGACATCAATCAACCAATATTATTACTGACAGGGATTAAATAGATGATGACGTCATAGTATCCCTTCAAATAGCTTGACTTTGATGGAGCAAGAGCCTACGACCATACCATGCTGAATATACCGGTTCTCGTCCGATCACCGAAGTCAAGCAGCATAGGGCTCGGTTAGTACTTGGATGGGAGACCGCCTGGGAATACCGGGTGTTGTAGGCATTTTTTGCTTCATGAAATGCCCCTTTATTCATTTTTTCATTTTAAGTCGTTGGTATTTGTTTTCCTTTATAGTATCACTTTTGTCTCCTTTTTTGTTGTCTTTTTCGTCTCCTTCGTCACCCTTTTTAATAGAGCAGGAATAAACTTTTCGCTTGATGTCCGACATTCAAGGCAATGATGAAAGTCGTTTGTTTGCAAGCACAGGGTCTCCAAGAGACGAGGCGCGCAGTTCAAGGCCTACACCATCATGTGAATTGTTGCGTCACACACAGGTGCGCATCCAAGAAAAAAAACACGACAATATCTCCAAATTATCGTAGGTAGGCATCCGATGGAAACTGAAACAAACCCAATGAAAGATCGGTGGAATGACTGAAGACATCAATCAACCAATATTATTACTGACAGGGATTAAATAGATGATGACGTCATAGTATCCCTTCAAATAGCTTGACTTTGATGGAGCAAGAGCCTACGACCATACCATGCTGAATATACCGGTTCTCGTCCGATCACCGAAGTCAAGCAGCATAGGGCTCGGTTAGTACTTGGATGGGAGACCGCCTGGGAATACCGGGTGTTGTAGGCATTTTTTGCTTCATGAAATGCCCCTTTATTCATTTTTTCATTTTAAGTCGTTGGTATTTGTTTTCCTTTATAGTATCACTTTTGTCTCCTTTTTTGTTGTCTTTTTCGTCTCCTTCGTCACCCTTTTTAATAGAGCAGGAATAAACTTTTCGCTTGATGTCCGACATTCAAGGCAATGATGAAAGTCGTTTGTTTGCAAGCACAGGGTCTCCAAGAGACGAGGCGCGCAGTTCAAGGCCTACACCATCATGTGAATTGTTGCGTCACACACAGGTGCGCATCCAAGAAAAAAAACACGACAATATCTCCAAATTATCGTAGGTAGGCATCCGATGGAAACTGAAACAAACCCAATGAAAGATCGGTGGAATGACTGAAGACATCAATCAACCAATATTATTACTGACAGGGATTAAATAGATGATGACGTCATAGTATCCCTTCAAATAGCTTGACTTTGATGGAGCAAGAGCCTACGACCATACCATGCTGAATATACCGGTTCTCGTCCGATCACCGAAGTCAAGCAGCATAGGGCTCGGTTAGTACTTGGATGGGAGACCGCCTGGGAATACCGGGTGTTGTAGGCATTTTTTGCTTCATGAAATGCCCCTTTATTCATTTTTTCATTTTAAGTCGTTGGTATTTGTTTTCCTTTATAGTATCACTTTTGTCTCCTTTTTTGTTGTCTTTTTCGTCTCCTTCGTCACCCTTTTTAATAGAGCAGGAATAAACTTTTCGCTTGATGTCCGACATTCAAGGCAATGATGAAAGTCGTTTGTTTGCAAGCACAGGGTCTCCAAGAGACGAGGCGCGCAGTTCAAGGCCTACACCATCATGTGAATTGTTGCGTCACACACAGGTGCGCATCCAAGAAAAAAAACACGACAATATCTCCAAATTATCGTAGGTAGGCATCCGATGGAAACTGAAACAAACCCAATGAAAGATCGGTGGAATGACTGAAGACATCAATCAACCAATATTATTACTGACAGGGATTAAATAGATGATGACGTCATAGTATCCCTTCAAATAGCTTGACTTTGATGGAGCAAGAGCCTACGACCATACCATGCTGAATATACCGGTTCTCGTCCGATCACCGAAGTCAAGCAGCATAGGGCTCGGTTAGTACTTGGATGGGAGACCGCCTGGGAATACCGGGTGTTGTAGGCATTTTTTGCTTCATGAAATGCCCCTTTATTCATTTTTTCATTTTAAGTCGTTGGTATTTGTTTTCCTTTATAGTATCACTTTTGTCTCCTTTTTTGTTGTCTTTTTCGTCTCCTTCGTCACCCTTTTTAATAGAGCAGGAATAAACTTTTCGCTTGATGTCCGACATTCAAGGCAATGATGAAAGTCGTTTGTTTGCAAGCACAGGGTCTCCAAGAGACGAGGCGCGCAGTTCAAGGCCTACACCATCATGTGAATTGTTGCGTCACACACAGGTGCGCATCCAAGAAAAAAAACACGACAATATCTCCAAATTATCGTAGGTAGGCATCCGATGGAAACTGAAACAAACCCAATGAAAGATCGGTGGAATGACTGAAGACATCAATCAACCAATATTATTACTGACAGGGATTAAATAGATGATGACGTCATAGTATCCCTTCAAATAGCTTGACTTTGATGGAGCAAGAGCCTACGACCATACCATGCTGAATATACCGGTTCTCGTCCGATCACCGAAGTCAAGCAGCATAGGGCTCGGTTAGTACTTGGATGGGAGACCGCCTGGGAATACCGGGTGTTGTAGGCATTTTTTGCTTCATGAAATGCCCCTTTATTCATTTTTTCATTTTAAGTCGTTGGTATTTGTTTTCCTTTATAGTATCACTTTTGTCTCCTTTTTTGTTGTCTTTTTCGTCTCCTTCGTCACCCTTTTTAATAGAGCAGGAATAAACTTTTCGCTTGATGTCCGACATTCAAGGCAATGATGAAAGTCGTTTGTTTGCAAGCACAGGGTCTCCAAGAGACGAGGCGCGCAGTTCAAGGCCTACACCATCATGTGAATTGTTGCGTCACACACAGGTGCGCATCCAAGAAAAAAAACACGACAATATCTCCAAATTATCGTAGGTAGGCATCCGATGGAAACTGAAACAAACCCAATGAAAGATCGGTGGAATGACTGAAGACATCAATCAACCAATATTATTACTGACAGGGATTAAATAGATGATGACGTCATAGTATCCCTTCAAATAGCTTGACTTTGATGGAGCAAGAGCCTACGACCATACCATGCTGAATATACCGGTTCTCGTCCGATCACCGAAGTCAAGCAGCATAGGGCTCGGTTAGTACTTGGATGGGAGACCGCCTGGGAATACCGGGTGTTGTAGGCATTTTTTGCTTCATGAAATGCCCCTTTATTCATTTTTTCATTTTAAGTCGTTGGTATTTGTTTTCCTTTATAGTATCACTTTTGTCTCCTTTTTTGTTGTCTTTTTCGTCTCCTTCGTCACCCTTTTTAATAGAGCAGGAATAAACTTTTCGCTTGATGTCCGACATTCAAGGCAATGATGAAAGTCGTTTGTTTGCAAGCACAGGGTCTCCAAGAGACGAGGCGCGCAGTTCAAGGCCTACACCATCATGTGAATTGTTGCGTCACACACAGGTGCGCATCCAAGAAAAAAAACACGACAATATCTCCAAATTATCGTAGGTAGGCATCCGATGGAAACTGAAACAAACCCAATGAAAGATCGGTGGAATGACTGAAGACATCAATCAACCAATATTATTACTGACAGGGATTAAATAGATGATGACGTCATAGTATCCCTTCAAATAGCTTGACTTTGATGGAGCAAGAGCCTACGACCATACCATGCTGAATATACCGGTTCTCGTCCGATCACCGAAGTCAAGCAGCATAGGGCTCGGTTAGTACTTGGATGGGAGACCGCCTGGGAATACCGGGTGTTGTAGGCATTTTTTGCTTCATGAAATGCCCCTTTATTCATTTTTTCATTTTAAGTCGTTGGTATTTGTTTTCCTTTATAGTATCACTTTTGTCTCCTTTTTTGTTGTCTTTTTCGTCTCCTTCGTCACCCTTTTTAATAGAGCAGGAATAAACTTTTCGCTTGATGTCCGACATTCAAGGCAATGATGAAAGTCGTTTGTTTGCAAGCACAGGGTCTCCAAGAGACGAGGCGCGCAGTTCAAGGCCTACACCATCATGTGAATTGTTGCGTCACACACAGGTGCGCATCCAAGAAAAAAAACACGACAATATCTCCAAATTATCGTAGGTAGGCATCCGATGGAAACTGAAACAAACCCAATGAAAGATCGGTGGAATGACTGAAGACATCAATCAACCAATATTATTACTGACAGGGATTAAATAGATGATGACGTCATAGTATCCCTTCAAATAGCTTGACTTTGATGGAGCAAGAGCCTACGACCATACCATGCTGAATATACCGGTTCTCGTCCGATCACCGAAGTCAAGCAGCATAGGGCTCGGTTAGTACTTGGATGGGAGACCGCCTGGGAATACCGGGTGTTGTAGGCATTTTTTGCTTCATGAAATGCCCCTTTATTCATTTTTTCATTTTAAGTCGTTGGTATTTGTTTTCCTTTATAGTATCACTTTTGTCTCCTTTTTTGTTGTCTTTTTCGTCTCCTTCGTCACCCTTTTTAATAGAGCAGGAATAAACTTTTCGCTTGATGTCCGACATTCAAGGCAATGATGAAAGTCGTTTGTTTGCAAGCACAGGGTCTCCAAGAGACGAGGCGCGCAGTTCAAGGCCTACACCATCATGTGAATTGTTGCGTCACACACAGGTGCGCATCCAAGAAAAAAAACACGACAATATCTCCAAATTATCGTAGGTAGGCATCCGATGGAAACTGAAACAAACCCAATGAAAGATCGGTGGAATGACTGAAGACATCAATCAACCAATATTATTACTGACAGGGATTAAATAGATGATGACGTCATAGTATCCCTTCAAATAGCTTGACTTTGATGGAGCAAGAGCCTACGACCATACCATGCTGAATATACCGGTTCTCGTCCGATCACCGAAGTCAAGCAGCATAGGGCTCGGTTAGTACTTGGATGGGAGACCGCCTGGGAATACCGGGTGTTGTAGGCATTTTTTGCTTCATGAAATGCCCCTTTATTCATTTTTTCATTTTAAGTCGTTGGTATTTGTTTTCCTTTATAGTATCACTTTTGTCTCCTTTTTTGTTGTCTTTTTCGTCTCCTTCGTCACCCTTTTTAATAGAGCAGGAATAAACTTTTCGCTTGATGTCCGACATTCAAGGCAATGATGAAAGTCGTTTGTTTGCAAGCACAGGGTCTCCAAGAGACGAGGCGCGCAGTTCAAGGCCTACACCATCATGTGAATTGTTGCGTCACACACAGGTGCGCATCCAAGAAAAAAAACACGACAATATCTCCAAATTATCGTAGGTAGGCATCCGATGGAAACTGAAACAAACCCAATGAAAGATCGGTGGAATGACTGAAGACATCAATCAACCAATATTATTACTGACAGGGATTAAATAGATGATGACGTCATAGTATCCCTTCAAATAGCTTGACTTTGATGGAGCAAGAGCCTACGACCATACCATGCTGAATATACCGGTTCTCGTCCGATCACCGAAGTCAAGCAGCATAGGGCTCGGTTAGTACTTGGATGGGAGACCGCCTGGGAATACCGGGTGTTGTAGGCATTTTTTGCTTCATGAAATGCCCCTTTATTCATTTTTTCATTTTAAGTCGTTGGTATTTGTTTTCCTTTATAGTATCACTTTTGTCTCCTTTTTTGTTGTCTTTTTCGTCTCCTTCGTCACCCTTTTTAATAGAGCAGGAATAAACTTTTCGCTTGATGTCCGACATTCAAGGCAATGATGAAAGTCGTTTGTTTGCAAGCACAGGGTCTCCAAGAGACGAGGCGCGCAGTTCAAGGCCTACACCATCATGTGAATTGTTGCGTCACACACAGGTGCGCATCCAAGAAAAAAAACACGACAATATCTCCAAATTATCGTAGGTAGGCATCCGATGGAAACTGAAACAAACCCAATGAAAGATCGGTGGAATGACTGAAGACATCAATCAACCAATATTATTACTGACAGGGATTAAATAGATGATGACGTCATAGTATCCCTTCAAATAGCTTGACTTTGATGGAGCAAGAGCCTACGACCATACCATGCTGAATATACCGGTTCTCGTCCGATCACCGAAGTCAAGCAGCATAGGGCTCGGTTAGTACTTGGATGGGAGACCGCCTGGGAATACCGGGTGTTGTAGGCATTTTTTGCTTCATGAAATGCCCCTTTATTCATTTTTTCATTTTAAGTCGTTGGTATTTGTTTTCCTTTATAGTATCACTTTTGTCTCCTTTTTTGTTGTCTTTTTCGTCTCCTTCGTCACCCTTTTTAATAGAGCAGGAATAAACTTTTCGCTTGATGTCCGACATTCAAGGCAATGATGAAAGTCGTTTGTTTGCAAGCACAGGGTCTCCAAGAGACGAGGCGCGCAGTTCAAGGCCTACACCATCATGTGAATTGTTGCGTCACACACAGGTGCGCATCCAAGAAAAAAAACACGACAATATCTCCAAATTATCGTAGGTAGGCATCCGATGGAAACTGAAACAAACCCAATGAAAGATCGGTGGAATGACTGAAGACATCAATCAACCAATATTATTACTGACAGGGATTAAATAGATGATGACGTCATAGTATCCCTTCAAATAGCTTGACTTTGATGGAGCAAGAGCCTACGACCATACCATGCTGAATATACCGGTTCTCGTCCGATCACCGAAGTCAAGCAGCATAGGGCTCGGTTAGTACTTGGATGGGAGACCGCCTGGGAATACCGGGTGTTGTAGGCATTTTTTGCTTCATGAAATGCCCCTTTATTCATTTTTTCATTTTAAGTCGTTGGTATTTGTTTTCCTTTATAGTATCACTTTTGTCTCCTTTTTTGTTGTCTTTTTCGTCTCCTTCGTCACCCTTTTTAATAGAGCAGGAATAAACTTTTCGCTTGATGTCCGACATTCAAGGCAATGATGAAAGTCGTTTGTTTGCAAGCACAGGGTCTCCAAGAGACGAGGCGCGCAGTTCAAGGCCTACACCATCATGTGAATTGTTGCGTCACACACAGGTGCGCATCCAAGAAAAAAAACACGACAATATCTCCAAATTATCGTAGGTAGGCATCCGATGGAAACTGAAACAAACCCAATGAAAGATCGGTGGAATGACTGAAGACATCAATCAACCAATATTATTACTGACAGGGATTAAATAGATGATGACGTCATAGTATCCCTTCAAATAGCTTGACTTTGATGGAGCAAGAGCCTACGACCATACCATGCTGAATATACCGGTTCTCGTCCGATCACCGAAGTCAAGCAGCATAGGGCTCGGTTAGTACTTGGATGGGAGACCGCCTGGGAATACCGGGTGTTGTAGGCATTTTTTGCTTCATGAAATGCCCCTTTATTCATTTTTTCATTTTAAGTCGTTGGTATTTGTTTTCCTTTATAGTATCACTTTTGTCTCCTTTTTTGTTGTCTTTTTCGTCTCCTTCGTCACCCTTTTTAATAGAGCAGGAATAAACTTTTCGCTTGATGTCCGACATTCAAGGCAATGATGAAAGTCGTTTGTTTGCAAGCACAGGGTCTCCAAGAGACGAGGCGCGCAGTTCAAGGCCTACACCATCATGTGAATTGTTGCGTCACACACAGGTGCGCATCCAAGAAAAAAAACACGACAATATCTCCAAATTATCGTAGGTAGGCATCCGATGGAAACTGAAACAAACCCAATGAAAGATCGGTGGAATGACTGAAGACATCAATCAACCAATATTATTACTGACAGGGATTAAATAGATGATGACGTCATAGTATCCCTTCAAATAGCTTGACTTTGATGGAGCAAGAGCCTACGACCATACCATGCTGAATATACCGGTTCTCGTCCGATCACCGAAGTCAAGCAGCATAGGGCTCGGTTAGTACTTGGATGGGAGACCGCCTGGGAATACCGGGTGTTGTAGGCATTTTTTGCTTCATGAAATGCCCCTTTATTCATTTTTTCATTTTAAGTCGTTGGTATTTGTTTTCCTTTATAGTATCACTTTTGTCTCCTTTTTTGTTGTCTTTTTCGTCTCCTTCGTCACCCTTTTTAATAGAGCAGGAATAAACTTTTCGCTTGATGTCCGACATTCAAGGCAATGATGAAAGTCGTTTGTTTGCAAGCACAGGGTCTCCAAGAGACGAGGCGCGCAGTTCAAGGCCTACACCATCATGTGAATTGTTGCGTCACACACAGGTGCGCATCCAAGAAAAAAAACACGACAATATCTCCAAATTATCGTAGGTAGGCATCCGATGGAAACTGAAACAAACCCAATGAAAGATCGGTGGAATGACTGAAGACATCAATCAACCAATATTATTACTGACAGGGATTAAATAGATGATGACGTCATAGTATCCCTTCAAATAGCTTGACTTTGATGGAGCAAGAGCCTACGACCATACCATGCTGAATATACCGGTTCTCGTCCGATCACCGAAGTCAAGCAGCATAGGGCTCGGTTAGTACTTGGATGGGAGACCGCCTGGGAATACCGGGTGTTGTAGGCATTTTTTGCTTCATGAAATGCCCCTTTATTCATTTTTTCATTTTAAGTCGTTGGTATTTGTTTTCCTTTATAGTATCACTTTTGTCTCCTTTTTTGTTGTCTTTTTCGTCTCCTTCGTCACCCTTTTTAATAGAGCAGGAATAAACTTTTCGCTTGATGTCCGACATTCAAGGCAATGATGAAAGTCGTTTGTTTGCAAGCACAGGGTCTCCAAGAGACGAGGCGCGCAGTTCAAGGCCTACACCATCATGTGAATTGTTGCGTCACACACAGGTGCGCATCCAAGAAAAAAAACACGACAATATCTCCAAATTATCGTAGGTAGGCATCCGATGGAAACTGAAACAAACCCAATGAAAGATCGGTGGAATGACTGAAGACATCAATCAACCAATATTATTACTGACAGGGATTAAATAGATGATGACGTCATAGTATCCCTTCAAATAGCTTGACTTTGATGGAGCAAGAGCCTACGACCATACCATGCTGAATATACCGGTTCTCGTCCGATCACCGAAGTCAAGCAGCATAGGGCTCGGTTAGTACTTGGATGGGAGACCGCCTGGGAATACCGGGTGTTGTAGGCATTTTTTGCTTCATGAAATGCCCCTTTATTCATTTTTTCATTTTAAGTCGTTGGTATTTGTTTTCCTTTATAGTATCACTTTTGTCTCCTTTTTTGTTGTCTTTTTCGTCTCCTTCGTCACCCTTTTTAATAGAGCAGGAATAAACTTTTCGCTTGATGTCCGACATTCAAGGCAATGATGAAAGTCGTTTGTTTGCAAGCACAGGGTCTCCAAGAGACGAGGCGCGCAGTTCAAGGCCTACACCATCATGTGAATTGTTGCGTCACACACAGGTGCGCATCCAAGAAAAAAAACACGACAATATCTCCAAATTATCGTAGGTAGGCATCCGATGGAAACTGAAACAAACCCAATGAAAGATCGGTGGAATGACTGAAGACATCAATCAACCAATATTATTACTGACAGGGATTAAATAGATGATGACGTCATAGTATCCCTTCAAATAGCTTGACTTTGATGGAGCAAGAGCCTACGACCATACCATGCTGAATATACCGGTTCTCGTCCGATCACCGAAGTCAAGCAGCATAGGGCTCGGTTAGTACTTGGATGGGAGACCGCCTGGGAATACCGGGTGTTGTAGGCATTTTTTGCTTCATGAAATGCCCCTTTATTCATTTTTTCATTTTAAGTCGTTGGTATTTGTTTTCCTTTATAGTATCACTTTTGTCTCCTTTTTTGTTGTCTTTTTCGTCTCCTTCGTCACCCTTTTTAATAGAGCAGGAATAAACTTTTCGCTTGATGTCCGACATTCAAGGCAATGATGAAAGTCGTTTGTTTGCAAGCACAGGGTCTCCAAGAGACGAGGCGCGCAGTTCAAGGCCTACACCATCATGTGAATTGTTGCGTCACACACAGGTGCGCATCCAAGAAAAAAAAACACGACAATATCTCCAAATTATCGTAGGTAGGCATCCGATGGAAACTGAAACAAACCCAATGAAAGATCGGTGGAATGACTGAAGACATCAATCAACCAATATTATTACTGACAGGGATTAAATAGATGATGACGTCATAGTATCCCTTCAAATAGCTTGACTTTGATGGAGCAAGAGCCTACGACCATACCATGCTGAATATACCGGTTCTCGTCCGATCACCGAAGTCAAGCAGCATAGGGCTCGGTTAGTACTTGGATGGGAGACCGCCTGGGAATACCGGGTGTTGTAGGCATTTTTTGCTTCATGAAATGCCCCTTTATTCATTTTTTCATTTTAAGTCGTTGGTATTTGTTTTCCTTTATAGTATCACTTTTGTCTCCTTTTTTGTTGTCTTTTTCGTCTCCTTCGTCACCCTTTTTAATAGAGCAGGAATAAACTTTTCGCTTGATGTCCGACATTCAAGGCAATGATGAAAGTCGTTTGTTTGCAAGCACAGGGTCTCCAAGAGACGAGGCGCGCAGTTCAAGGCCTACACCATCATGTGAATTGTTGCGTCACACACAGGTGCGCATCCAAGAAAAAAAACACGACAATATCTCCAAATTATCGTAGGTAGGCATCCGATGGAAACTGAAACAAACCCAATGAAAGATCGGTGGAATGACTGAAGACATCAATCAACCAATATTATTACTGACAGGGATTAAATAGATGATGACGTCATAGTATCCCTTCAAATAGCTTGACTTTGATGGAGCAAGAGCCTACGACCATACCATGCTGAATATACCGGTTCTCGTCCGATCACCGA